>NC_142463.1:19002615-19154130 GCF_049115385.1 Moschus berezovskii
ACGTTAATCCCAGTTGATCAGATCAGTCAACATGTTTTATTATATAGTGCCTCTGATAAGTGTCAGGCACTGTTTCTTTTGCTGAGGATTCATTGGTGAGTAAGTCACACAAAATCTATGTCCCCCTTTTATATTAGGGAAGAAGAGGGAGAGGAAGAGCAGACAATAAACAAATAGGTAAATAGATAAAATTAGACCAGTAAGAGGCCGTAGTATGGCCTCTCTTGCCTCTGGCTTTGTTATATCCTAAATCTGGTCTGAGAATAAGTCATAGCCAGTCTTCTTGGCTGTAAGAATGAAGTAAACATACTGTATAAGGATTGGAAGTTTTCCTTAGTGCCTAGCCCCAGGATTCTCCATGGAGACTTCCATGGTCCCCTCGACTGCCCCAAAATGTGTTCTTTCTACCTTGGTGCTCTAGAACTCATCTGAACAATTTCCAGGGCCTCGCCAAATTGTAAGAATTTTTTGGACATGGACCAGGCAAAATGCACCCAAATAATAGGATAGTTTAAGTACACTTGGTGACTTATACTCTTGCCTAAGCCAACATTTGGCTCCCTCAAGCCTTTGGCTATGTTTTGTGTGTGTGCGCGTGTGTGCACATGCACACACCCTCAGTAATGTCCGACTCATTACGACCCAACCCCATGGACTGTCCTGTCAAGCTCTTCTGCCCATGGAATTTTCCAGGCAAAAATACTGGAGTAGGTTGCCATTTCCTGCTCCAGGGGATCTTGCTGACCCAGAGCTCAAACCCACGCTCTTGTGTCTCCAGCATTGGCAGATGGATTCTTTACCACCTTGGCTATGTTCTAGTTCCCTAGAAAACAGAGCCTGAGGCAAGGCTTATGTTGTAAGATTTCATTGGAAGTAGAAATCCAGGACGGCAAGAGTCAGTGGAGAATGGAAGTGAGGCAAGCAAGGAGGAAAAGAAAATATAAATATGACCAAAGTTTGAAAGAAAGCACAGCTAGTCAGTCATTTTGTCCTACAGACCATGTAAAACCATCACTTCTCAGACAGGAAAGGAAGGTTGTATTACTCCACCACTCCAGCAGCCACAGTTCACTTGAGTCACTCAGTCATATCCAACTCTTTGCGACCCCATGGACTGCAGCACGCCAGGCTTCCCTGTCCATCACCATCTCCCGGAGCCAACTCAAACTCATATCCATCGCATCAGTGATGCCTTCCAACCATCTCATCCTCTGTCGTCCCCGTCTTCTCCCACCTTCACTCTTTCCCAGAATCAGGGTCTTTTCAAATGAGTCAGTTCTTCACATCAGGTGGCCAAGGTATTGGAGTTTCAGCTTTAACATCAGTCCTTCCAGTGAACACCCAGGACTGATGATCTCCTTTAGGATGGACTGGTTGGATCTCCTTTCAGTCCAAGGGACTCACAAGAGTCTTCTCCAACACCACAGTTCAAAAGCATCAATTCTTCGGCGCTCAGCTTTCTTTATAGTCCAACTTTCACATCCATACATGACCACTGGAAAAACCATAGCCTTGACTAGACAGACCTTTGTTGACAAAGTAATGTCTCTGCTTTTTAATATGCTATCTAGGTTGGTCATAACTTTTCTTCCAAGCAGCAAGCGTCTTTTAATTTAATGGCTGCATTCACCATCTGCAGTGATTTTGGAGCCCCCCAAAATAAAGTCTGACACTGTTTCTACTGTTTCCCCATCTATTTGCCATGAAGTGATGGGACCAGATGCCATGATCTTAGTTTTCTGAATGTTGAGCTTTAAGCCAACTTTTTCACTGTCCTCTTTCACTTTCATCAAGAGGCTCTTTAGTTCTTCTTTGCTTTCTGCCATAAGAGTGGTATCATCTGCATATCTGAGGTTACTGATATTTCTCCCGGCAATCTTGATTCAAGCTTGTACTTCATCCAGCCCAGCGTTTCTCATGATGTACTCTGCATATAAGCTAAATAAACAGGGTGACAATATACAGCCTTGATGTACTCCTTTCCCAATTTGGAACCAGTCGGTTGTTCCATGTCCAGTTCTAACTGTTGCTTCCTGACCTGCATACAGATTTCTCAAGAGGCGGTCAGGTGGGCTGGTATTCTCATCTCTTTAATTTCATGGCTGAAGTCACCATCTGCAGTGATTTTGAAGCCCAAGAAAATAAAATCTGTCACTGTTTCCCTTGTTTCCCCATCTATTTGCCATGAAATGATGGAACCAGATGCATGGTCTTAGTTTTCTGAATGTTGAGTTTTAAGCCAACTTTTTCACTCTCCTCTTTCACTTTCATCAAGAGGCTCTTTAGTTCTTCTTTGCTTTCTGCCATAAGGGTGGTATCATCTGCATATCTGAGGCTATTGATATTTCTCCCAGCAATCTTGATTCCAGCTTGTGCTTCATCCATCCTGGCATTTTGCATGATGTACTCTGCATGTAAGTTAAATAAGCAGGATGACAATATACAGCCTTGAGGTACTCCTTTCGTGATTTGCAACCAGTCTGCTGTTCCATGTCTGGTTCTAACTGTTGCTTCTTGAGCTAAATACAGATTTCTCAGGAGGCAGGTCAGGTGGCCTTGTATTCCCATCTCTTTAAGAATTTTCCACATTTGTTTTGATCCACACAGTCAAAGGGGTGCCACAGCCACAGGGGGCACCAGATCCCACACCCCAAAGCACAGTGTTTCTTCTGAGACTAGAAATCATGAGGAGCCTCTTGCTTGATCAGAATAGGCCATTGCAGTCTCACCATGAAGAAGGCAATAGCAACCCACTCCAGTACTCTTGCCTGGGAAATCCCATGGACGGAGAAGCCTGGTAGGCTACAGTCCATGGGGTTGCGAAGACTCGGACGTGACTGAGCGACTTCACTTTCACGCACTGGAGAAGGAAATGGCAACCCACTTCAGTGTCCTTGCCTGGAGAATCCCAGGGACGGGAGCCTGGTGGGCTGCCGACTGTGGGGTCACACAGAGTCGGACACGACTGAAGCGACTTAGCAGCAGCAGCAGTCTCACCACAGTGGGCACATTGGAAGCTCTGTCACAACCTAACCCTCTTCCGAAGGAAGCTAAGGCAATCAAATGAATTAATAAATGATGTGATAGTAGTGGCAGCTAGGCTGTCCAAAAAATAGGTGCCCAAGGCCCAGGGTGGGATGTGAAAGATGGGGCAAGTGAATTGTTGGAGACGGATGAACTGAGTCCAATACAGGCACAGATACACCCTGGGTAGACCACCTGGCTGCTGGATTAAGTGACTGAGCTAAAATGAACACTGAGAGCAAGAACCAAAGAGGACCACGTGGGTTCTTCTCCAGCCCTGTCAAGCCACCAGGAAAAACAGCAAGATGATGGTCAAAGTTGGGACCTTAATTATCTATCAGTTAAAGGGCTCAAGGGCAGTGCATTTCAGCCCTCAAACATGGCACAGCTAAGAGAACCCAGACTGAGTCTGAAACTATCTTATCTGATAACTAGAAAAACTGCTCTGCCATTCTCAGTCCCTGTAAGCCGTGTGAAATAGCATAGTGCAATTATAAGGAGTGAGAGATTGGCTAGAGCCTGCTCAGGTTTGCAACCTGGCTCTATCTGTGACCTTAGGCAAGTCACGTATTCTCTGAGGCTCAGTTCTTTCATCTCTCTAGTGCAGATAATACTAATCTCTACTTGTTACTAGAATTAAACATGCTTAGAACAGTATCCTGCATAGAGTTGAGTATGTATTGGCTATTACTATTATTCTTACCCCTCCCCCACCCCTCTGGCAACTCCTCTTCCCACTGTGATCACCACCATACCACCTCCTTGCCCCTCACCCGCCGCCCCACTCCCAGTTTTCTCTACTCCAAGAGCAGTCAGGGCTAGACCTGCCATGCCTTCTTCGCCCTGCTTTCCCCAGGGCTGTTCCCCAGGAGGCTGAGCCATTCATCTCCCTGGTGACCTGAATCTGAACTAAGAGATGGATGTGGGGTGGCTGAGGCCAGGGTGGTAATGTGCTCCCTTATCTCTCTGCCCCTCACTGGGGCCTAGTTAATTTTCCCTTTGATTTTAATATAGATTTATTGAAAGTTTCAGTTATCAAAACAAACTGCAGCAGCAAATTGGTGTTCTTTGCAGGCCTACAAGTGCCTATAAAGCTGCCATGCTCGGGAACGAATGGCGCTCTCCGGGAGGTCAGTCATGGCAACAGGAAGTCCCTGGGGACACACACACTGCAGTTTAATATTTTTCTTATTAGCCTTTTTCTTCTTGGCTATCTAAGCCTCCCTTTTAAATTGGAAATCAAATGGAGCCACCTGCCCAGGAACGCTGTCTTCCCCAAGCTGCTCCACTGCTCCTTCTCTAGTCCTAGCCTTCTCACCCCTAATCCTCTGACTTCTCCCTGCCTTGCCCATTGTTCCGCAGGGAATTGTGATTCACATTCCCCAGAGATAGGGCCCACAGTGGAAGGGGGCCAACTATGGAAGGTTGGCTTAGGCTATCCAACTACTAGTCGGAGGCAAAGAACCCCTAAAATAAATTTAGGCCTCTTCCAGATCTGTGCTTAGAAGGGAGGAATAAGACAAATTTTTTTAAACAAAAGAGTTGTTTTCCAAAAGGCAGACCACTCTTTCCGGACCTACTGAGCTCTACAGAAATGAAAAGAAAGTGATGAGTCTAGAAATTGGGTAGGTTTTCCTTCCAGCCCAAGAATTGTCCGATTTCATTTTCACATCCTCACTACCATTCCCAATATGGCCCCTCCTCTCTCTCCCAAGCTGATTTTTGAAACCCTTCTTTGTCTGGCTTGCCCCATTGGTTCCTAGAAGGAGAACCACTCACTGCCCCCTCTACACTCTGGCATCATGCTGTCCCAGGGGAGGGCCTTCATGAGCTGGTAACCTCTCCTTTCATCACCATCTCCTCTTCTGGGTCTAACATGTTGCTGGGTCACTTGTACCTGGCACATCCCAATTCCTCATGTCTTCCTCTTGCTCTTAAATGTTTCCTGCCAGCAGAAAGGGCTTCTGTTCTTCAGAACTCAGACTATGACCAAGGGTCCTAACAGCTGTTGCTGTACAGAGTGGTGCTAAGGTTGGGATCCAGTCAGTCAGTTCAGTCACTCAGTCGTGTCCGACTCTCCGCGACCCCATGAATCACAGCACTCCAGGCCTCCCTGTCCATCACCAACTCCCGGAGTTCACTCAAACTCATGTCCACAGAGTCGGTGATGCCATCCAGCCATCTCATTCTCTGTCGTCCCCTTCTCCTTCCGCCCCCAATCCTTCCCAGCATCAGAGTCTTTTCCAGTGGGATCCAGACAGTCCAAGAATTAAACCTTGTCTCTGATACTCTGTGACCTCGCTGAGGTTTCAGTGTCTTGTGCTTGCCTCTACTCTTGTCTAAGGACCACTCTGTAATAAAATGATTTGTCTCTGTATCTCTTGCCTACAATACGCTGAGATCCTCAAGGATGAAGACTATGATTTAATCATCTTTATATTCCAAGTGTGTCTATTTGATATATAAGTAACAATTGTTTACTATAAAATGGAGGGAATACCTACATAAACATAAAGGCAACAAAAGCACCTTCAACAGCGCCAGCCAACACAAGGTAGGTTGCTCAGTGAGTGAAATTTCCTTCATCAGTTTTCCCTTGAAGTTGCTCATCAGCCACCAGCACTCCCATTTTTTGCTTGTCTGTATCTCCAAGTTCAGCTCTCTCTTGTTGCCTGCTGGAACCCTTCCATCCCTGTTCCGATGCCAGCCTTCACCCTGGCCCCTTCAAAGTGGTGCCAATTTCTCCTCTCCTCTAGACCAGGCTCCTTCTATTTTTCCCAGAAGTACTCACAAATTGCTGTCTCTGGTGGCTCTATTCCCTGGCCTGCCTTGTAACAATGCACATGCTCCCTACCATCTACACCAGCTTGTAGTAGTATCGATAAGTTTACATTGTCACCAGTCTTGCTTATTCTAGGAATTCACCCACTTCTGTGGAAACACCAATCCACAGCAATGTTCTTTTAAAAAAGCCACAGTTGTGCCATTGGAGCAATCCAAGCTACTGTGCTCCACTGGTATCTGTCCCTGAGCACCATGGATGCCACCTGAATGCTTCTGCTTGATGCATTCAATTCTCATGGTACCATGACAGTGTGAGAGCATGGCACTCTCTCATGAAGTAAGAAGTTGACTCCCTTCATATTTCATGCAGCAGCTGCTGCTAAGTCACTTCAGTCGTGTCCAACTCTGTGCGACCCCACAGGCAGAAGCCCACCAGGCTCCCCCATCCCTGGGATTCTCCAGGCAAGAACACTGGAGTGGGTTGCCATTTCCTTCTCCAATGTGTGAAAGTGAAAAATGAAAGTGAAGTCACTCAGTCGTGTCCGACCCTTAGCGACCCCACGGACTGCAGCCTACCAGGCTCCTCCATCCATGGGATTTTCTAGGCAAGAGTACTGGAGTGGCCTGCCATTGCCTTCTCCGTTCATGCAGCTAGGGGGACATAACACCCCAGAGCACTGTGGTTTGAGCTCCTAAGTGTTTAGAGACAGTTCTTCCCACTTATTTAACCAGACCTTTTCCTCCCATTGTGCACACCTACTACCACCAGAGGAAGGAGAACAGGCTGAGTTTAATAAAAGCCACCATGCTGAACCAGACCTGCAATCCTCCTTCAGCCCTTCGTCCTGCGGAAACACTCACCTGCCAGAATCCCCCTCCCATATCAGTTTTCTCTTTGGAGTTCTGCTGGCTTTTCCAGCAATAGAGTCTATTGGGTTATCTGTTTATACAGGTGTATACCTGATCCAGTTATGTATTTGGTTCCAATCTGTTTTGCTGTAAGAGGATTTTCAGCCTAACGTAAAACAATGTCTTCAAATAGATATTTGGCTTCAGGGTTGTTGCCTAACTCCCCAACACTGGATGTAGCCAAGTATCAGCTCCAAACCCATCAGGACCCCCATTCCACTACATTTTCCCCCAAGATTTAGTGAATAAATGCCTTTTAATACCTGCCACCTTCCCTTACCTTCCCAGACTAATGAAGCCTTATCCTTATACTGCAGCCCTTGTGGTTTCATAGCTCCTCCTTCCTGGTCTTAACTTGGCATCAAATCCCCTACACTCAGACTTCAACCTATGCTTCCAGCCTTAATTCCTAGTAGTTCTTAACTCGCCTTATCTTCCAGGCCAAAGGAGCTGATTATTACTTATGGAGGAGCTTTGCACTTTTCTGCCTCTGAGACTTTACTGGTGGTGTTCGCTAAACTGCGGAAACCTTCCCAATTCCCATCTCTATGACTTAACTCCCAGAGAAGTGTGCCCTGCTGCAGGAAGTATTTCCTGATCCCGCATGTATTTCCAGATCCCCAAGTGATCTGAAGATCAGGGAAAAGCTGGAAAGGTTTCTCCAAGTACATGACATTTAAGTCAAGTCTGAAAAGTTGAACTGGAATTTCCCAGGCCCCGGAGGTGGGGAGGAAAAAAATGAAGAGGGCAACCCAGTAAAGGGAATAACATGAGCAAAGACTCAAAGCAAAAAATGGCCCAAGTGTGGATGGGAAGAAAGGACTACAGGTGGAGAAAGCGTGGGAAATCAAGTGGTACAAGAGGAGCCTGAAGTAGGCAAGAGTTAAATTCATACGTAGTCTCTCTTTTTTTATTTATTCAAATTTATTTTAGCCTGCACTGTGTTTTTGTTGCTGCTTACAGGTTTTCTCTAGTTGCAGAGAGTGGGGTGGGGTGGGGAAAGCTATACTCTTTGTTGCAGTGTGAGGGCTTCTCATTGCGGTGGCTTCACTTGTTTTTTCTCAGTAGTTCTGGCCCACGGGCTTAGTTGCTCCACGGTATGTGGAATCTTAGTTCCTGGACCAGGAGTCAAACCCATGTCCTCTGCATTGACAGGCAGGTTCTTAACCACTGGACCACCAGGGAAGTTCTCATGTACAGTCTTGTAAGCAAGCCTTCTTGAAGTGTTTGGATTTGATTGTGAAGACAGTAGGAAGGCAAAAAAGCAAAATGGCTGTCTGAGGAGGCCTTACAAACAGCTGTGAAAAGAAGGGACGCAAAAAGCAAAGGAGAAAAGGAAAGATATACCCATCTGAATGCAGAGTTCCAAAGAATAGCAAGGAGAGATAAGAAAGCCTTCCTCAGTGATCAATGCAAAGAAATAGAGGAAAACAATAGAATGGGAAAGACTAGAGATCTCTTTAAGAAAATTAGAGACACCAAGGGAACATTTCATGCAAAGGTGGGCTTGATAAAGGACAGAAATGGTAGGGACCTAACAGAAGCAGAAGATATTAAGAAGAGGTGGCAAGAATATACAGAAGAACTGTACAAAAAAGATTTTCACAACCCAGATAATCATGATGGTGTGATCACTCACCTAGAGCCAGACTTCCTGGAATGTGAAGTCAAGTGGGCCTTAGGAAGCATCACTACGAACAAAGCTAGTGGAGATGATGGAATTCCAGTTGAGCTATTTCAAATCCTGAAGACAACACTGTGGAAGTGCTGTACTCAATATGCCAGCAAATTTGGAAAACTCAGCAGTGGCCACAGGACTGGAAAAGGTCAGTTTTCATTCCAATCCCAAAGAAAGGCAATGCCAAAAAATGCTCTAACTACCACACAATTGCACTCATCTCAGTTCAGTTCAGTTCAGTCGCTCAGTCGTGTCCGACTCTCCACGACCCCATGAATCACAGCACGCCAGGCCTCCCTGTCTATAATCAACTCCCGGAGTTCATTCAAACTCATGTCCACAGAGTCGGTGATGCCATCCAGCCATCTCATTCTCTGTCATCCCCTTCTCCTCCCGCCCCCAACCTTTCCTAGCATCAGAGTCTTTTCCAGTGAGTCAACTCGTCGCATGAGGTGGCCAAAGTATTGTAGTTTCAGCTTTAGCATCAGTCCTTCCAATGAACACCCAGGATTGATCTCCTTTAGAATGGACTTGTTGGATCTCCTTGCAGTACAAGGGACTCTCAAGAGTCTTCTCCAACACCACAGTTCAAAACCATCAATTCTTCGGCGAACAGTCATCTCACATGCTAGTAAAATCATGCTTAAAATTCTCCAAGTCAGGCTTCAACAGTACGTGAACCGTGAACTTCCAGATGTTCAAGCTGGTTTTAGGAAAGGCAGACGAACCAGAGAGCAAATTGCCAACATCTGCTGGATCATCAAAAAAGCAAAAGAGTTCCAGAAAAACATCTATTTCTGCTTTATTGACTATGCTAAAGCCTTTGACTGTGTGGATCACAATAAACTGTGGAAAATTCGTCAAGAGATAGGCATACCAGACCACCTGACCTGCCTCTTGAGAAACCTGTATGCAGGTCAGGAAGCAACAGTTAGAACTGGACATGGAACAACAGACTGGTTTCAAATAGGAAAAGGAGTACGTCAAGGCTGTATATTGTCACCTTGCTTATTTAACTTATATGCAGAGTACATCATGAGAAATGCTGGGCTGGAGGAAGCACAAGCTGGAATCTAGATTGCTGGGAGAAATATCAATAACCTCAGATATGCAGATGACACCACCCTTATGGCAGAAAGCAAAGAAGAACTAAAGAGCCTCTTGATGAAAGTGAAAGAGGAGAGTGAAAAAGTTGGCTTAAAGCTCAACATTCAGAAAACCAAGATCATGGCATCCAGTCTCATCACTTCATGGCAAATAGATGGGCAAATAGTGGAAACAGTGGCTGACGTTATTTTTCTGGGCTCCAAAATCACTGCAGATGGTGATTGCAGCCATGAAATTAAAAGACACTTACTCCTTGGAAGGAAAGTTATGACCAACCTAGATAGCATATTAAAAAGTAGAGACATTACTTTGTCAACAATGGTCCGTCTAGTCAAGGCTATGGTTTTTCCAGTAGTCATGTATGGATGTGAGAGTTGGACTATAAAGAATGCGGAGTGCTGAAGAATTGATGCTTTTGAACTGTGGTGTTGGAGAAGACTCTTGAGAGTCCCTTGGACCGCAAGGAGATCCAACCAGTCCATCCTAAAGGAGATCAGTCCTGGGTGTTCATTGGAAGGAATGATATTGAAGCTGAAACTCCAATACTTTGGCCACCTGATGAGAAGAGCTGACTCATTGGAAAAGACCCTGATGCTGGGAAAGATTGAGGGCAGGAGAAAGGGACGACAGAGGGTGAGATGGTTGGAAGGCATCACCGACTCGATGGACATGGGTTTGGGTGGCCTCCGGGAGTTGGTGATGGACAGGGAGGCCTGCCGTGCTGCAGTTCATGGGGTTGCAAAGAGTCGGACACAACTGAGCGACTGAACTGAACTGAAGAGAGCCTTTAAAGCAGGACAGTGACTAAGTCAGTTTGGTGTTGTGGTACTGCTCCAACTTTACTGTGCTCGCATTGCAATCACCTGGGGATCTTGTTAAATGCAAACTGTGATTTTGTGGTCCTGGGAAAGGCTTTAGATTCTGCATTTCTCATGAGATCCCCGGTGATGCTGGTCCTCAGACCACACAAGAAGTAGCCCCATCTTTGTGCAATCTCTCTGGTCCAACTTCCCACCTTCCCCAATGCATCCATTCACAGAGCATTCTTTTCCCTGAAAATGGTTCAAGGCTGCTGTGGCTCTTCACTTTTATTTAGCATCTATCTTTTAGAAGTTGTTAATTGAATATGTGCTCCACGCCCAGTAAAGGATCCGATGCAGAGGGTGCAGGGCTCAGGAAGACAAAAAGCAAGACATTTTCCTGCCCAAAAGTGTTCCATGTCATCTAAGAGGGGGCAGTTTTCTGTGAGCTGCCCTCTGCCAGACCTGTCATAAACATGGTAAATGAGGCCCGTCTCAGGAATGCTCCCTGGGGCCCTACCTCCCCGGCAGCCCCATCCAGAGATGAGCCTATTTATCCCTAACAGTTGTCTCTGACCTCTAAATCAATTCCCTGTCTGATATACAAACCCTAGTCTTCCCCAACCTTCCTCCCAATTCCAGACTGTGTCAATTTGTAAAATTGGAGGCAGCATGTGATGACAGGAGTTACAAGCGCAGGCTCTGCAGTCAGACTGCCTGGGTTCATCGCCTAGCTCCACTACTTATTAGCTGAGTAACCTTGGGCAAGTGGCTTAACCTCCCTAAGCTTCAGTCTTCTCATCTGTAAATTGGGGATAATAATTCTTCCTGTGTCACGAGGCTGTTGTGAGAGTCAGATGTGGCAGTGCCCATAAAGCACAGCCCCTGAAAGAAGCAGAGAGCTCCCCATAACTGCTAGCTATTGTTTTTTAAAAATACAAAATCCTGGGACTCCCCTGGTGGTCCAATGGTTAAAAATCCACTTTGTAATACAGGGGACGTGGGTTCAGTCCCTGGTCAGGGAACTAAGATCCCACATGCAGCTAAGCCTGTGAAAGGCAACTAGAGAGTCCATGTGCCTCAGTGAAGATACAGTGTACCTCAACTAAGCCCCAATACAGCCAAATTAATTAATTAAAAAACAGCAACTAGATCCTGTGTGTACAGGAGCTTACCGAGCCTTTTTGAAAGCTCATATAGTGAAAGTCCTTGTTACCCCAGGTCACCCAGGATGGTTTTTCTGCCTGCACCACCCTCTCCCTGATGCTGGGGTGAAGGAGCGGGCAGAACACCTCCTGAAGCCGGCAGTGCAGAGACGCCCTGCTGGATGAGCAGCCTTTTGGGAGCACTTAACAGGGCAGGGGGCTTCAGCCTTCCAAAGCTGAAGCTCCACGTTGGAGAAGGAGGCTTTGTGGATTCCCTCCTACCTCCACCCGTCCCTACTGTGTCCCCTCTGTCCAGGGTCACCCAGGCTGCCCCTCCTTCCAGCTGCAGGGAGAGAGGCAGCTTCAATCATTCATCTTAATGTCTCTATTAAGCCGGGTTATGACCAGGATGAGACAAGAAACAAGGTCTTTTAGTGTAAAAACACGGCTCCCAGGGCTTGGCCCCAGGGGACTCTTCTCGGCATTGCTACTGCTCCCAGCTACTGCAGCTGGAGGCCCGCTGAGGCTCAGGTCAGGCAAGGTGATTCTGCCCTGGGTTCTCTCTCTCTTTCCCCACTTCTCTGGAACTTTCTAAGGGCCTGCCCAGAGCTTTCCTATCCAAAGAGAAGAGCATGACTTGCATGTGGTGGCAGCCCCAGGGTCCTCGAGACTGTCTGTCAGGCCTGCTTGCTGTCTTGGGATCATTCATCTGCATGTGCAGGCAGCGACAACCTTAGCCACTGTGGCTCGATCAGGCCTGACCTGGAGTCTGAGCTCAGAGCCAGGGGGATAACAAACAGTATTCCTGATTATGGGAATATTGAGGAGGGTCCTAACAGGACCATTCCACAAGTCCCTGTCACTCAGAGAAGTTTCAGAGCCATTGTAGAGTCAGCATATGGTGACTCAGGCCTGGGCTGTAGAGTGGTAGCTGTTTGCCCACAAAAGCCACAGCTTACTGACTCTTATCCACTCCCATTCAAGGGCAGGGATTAGTGGGCAGCAGCAGGGCCAACCCCTCACCTGGAGGAAAAGATGGAGGCTCCAGGAGAACCAGAATCAAAAGGCATCAACCCAGAACACACCAGAAGTTCTCAAAGGGAGCCATGTGCACAGACCCACCCTTCAGAAGGGTGGAAAGAGTCCCCAGATAATTGTTCTCACATAATGTGGCCAAGAGAACATGAGTCCTTTAGCCAGCCGACACGGAGGATGAGCGTGTGGAGCACTCAGGGTCAAGCAAGGTTCGGAAGAAAGTCACCAGCATAGTTTGCTGACCACCGCCCTGCTGATCCTCAGGCCCCTGACTTCTGCGTCCCACTGTGCTGCTGCCTTCTCGCTGGCCTTGGTTTCTCCCTCTGTGCCAAGACTTATCCTGAACCTGCCCTTCTCACACGGGCTCCCCTGAGGCAGGCTGGCAGAGAGGAAAGGCTCAAGCTGTGGAGTCACATGGTAAAACTGGGTTCCAATCCTGGCTCTAGTCCCTTCGAAGTCAAGCGACTCTGGGCAAGCCATTGCTGCCCCCGTCTTGTTCTTGGGCTCCCCTGATAGCTCAGTTGGTAAAGAATCCACAATTGCAATGCAGGAGTGTTCTTAAAGGTCTTGAGGAGTTGCTGGGGCAGCCTGTGTCCAGCTTAGAGTAGGACCTGGAGCCTAGTGGAGGGGAGAAGGTGGAGGAAGGAATTAGCGGTCAGTTCTCTTCATGCACAGGAAGAATGAAGCTGTAGTCCCTGCTGTCCTCCCTGCTGGCAGTGGGTGAGGGGCCTTGACCAGAGAGGGCCAAGAGAGCAGGGGGGCTGCGGAGGGAATGCCAGAGCCGCTGAGGGCGGCACAAAGTCAGAGAGCGTCAGCACTGGTCCCAGGGGCTGCATGAGCCAGGCAGGCTTTTACAGAGATATCCAGGGAACGAGAAAGACCAGCAAGGAAGTTGCCCCATTAATAAATAAGAAGGCGGGAAATTAATGATGGCCTGAAAATGGCTGAGCTACTGAACTCGTTCTTTAAATCTGTCTTTAACAAGAAAAATAAAGCAAAGAGATTTGGCCAATTAGGAGGTCATGAAGACATTGTAAAAATAGCACCTGACAAAAAGCACACGTCAGTGGTGGTTGGGGGAGCAGGGGCAGTAGGCACTGAGTGAATATCCAGTGGCTTTGACCCTGCCCCCACCCCCACCCCAGAAGAAAGCTAACAACACGGGGTAGAACAGGGGGTCACTGGAGGACCTGGAAGGGGCAGGTAAGGAACTGCGATGGGGAGACTCCGTTTGGGCTTAATTGATGTTTTTCAAGAGCCTATTGTGAGCCAGGCAGGATGCTCCACCTTCTCCAACATTGTCTCCTGTGAAGGATGGAATAAAGGTGAGAATGGGGGAGAGGGTGGGGATAAAAGGACAGCCAGAATGAGGGCAGATGAGTGATTGAAGGGGGCTCAGAGTAGGGGATCTCTAAGGGCACAGGGCAAAGCAGGACCCTGATTAGAACCACAAAAATTCTAAGCCCTTGTCATATTTAGGGTGGTCCCTTTGCAAATGGTGATTGCAGCCAGGAAATTAAAAGATGCTTACTCCTTGGAAGGAAAGTTATGACCAATCTAGATAGCATATTAAAAAGCAGAGACATCACTCTGTCAACAAAAGTCCGTCTAGTCAAAGCTATGGTTTTTCCAGTGGTCATGTATGGATGTGAGAGTTGGACCATAAGGAAAGCTGAGCATCGAAGAATTGATGCTTTTGAACTGTGGTGTTGGAGAAGACTCTTGAGAGTCCCTTGGACTGCAAGGAGACCCAACCAGTCCATACTAAAGGAGATCAGTCCTGGGTGTTCATTGGAAGGACTGATGTTGAAGCTGAAACTCCAATACTTTGGCCACCTGATGCGAAGAGTTGACTCATTTGAAAAGACCCTGATGCTGGGAAAGATTGAAGGCAGAAGGAGAAGGGGACGACAGAGGATGAGATGGTTGGATGGCATCACCAACTCAATAGACATGAGTTTGGGTAGGCTCCAGGAATCGGTGATGGACAGGGAGGCCTGCCGTGCTGCAGTTCATGGGGTCACAAAGAGTCGGACATGACTGAGCAACTGAACTGAACTGATCTGAACTTTGGAACCCTATGTCTGTAAATAGCAGAAGGGAATAAGTGAGGAGGCATGGGACAGAAGGAAAAAGAAGTCTGGAGGAGGGCTTCCCTAGTGACTCAGTGGTAAAAAAAAAATCTGTCTGTCAATGCAAAGGACACGGGTTTGATCCCTGGGCTGGGAAGACCCCACATGCCACAGAGCAACTAAGCCTATGCACTAAAACTATAGAGCTTGTGTTCTCGAGCCTGGAAATAGCAACTCTTGAGCACAATGCCCTAGAGGCTGTACTCTGCCATAACGGAAGCCACAGCAGTGAGAAGCCTGCACAGGGCAACTAAGAGTGGCCCCTGCTCAATGCAACTAGAGAAAAGTCTGAGCAGCAATGAAGACCCAGCACAGCCAAAAATAAATAAATAAAAAACATTTTAAAAGAAGTCAGGAGGAGAGACCTGGAGTTGAAAGGAGAGAGTGCAATGTTCTCACATGGAGGAAGGAAAATGAGAGGGAGTATTTGGGTGGGGCTCAGGAAAGGAGCCAAGGGAGCTACAAGAGAGGGGGCCCTTCTGCCAAGTTCTGGAAAAAGCGCACTGCTGGCCAGCTCCAGCACTCCTCAGAGACCCAGGTGACGCAACCAGTGAGCAGAACGGCAGCCTCAGTGACAGGTGGCATCGCAGGTTGATTGTAAGCAGAGGAGCTTTGAAAAGGAAAGATGAACTAGAAAGATGAGGGTGAGAAGTCCCAGAGAAGAGGACCTTGTAGGGGGAACAGTGGGGAGAGTCTGGACGGTGCTCTGCACCCCCCACCACCCAGCTCAGGAGATGGGGGTAGGCTGGGTGCCTGCAAGAAAAGCAGGGTCACAGAGGAGATTTAGAGACAGGCTCTTGGGAGACTCTGGGCAGGGAGGGAAGGGTGGGGCTTGAGGAAGAAAGTAAGGGAGGGAGCATGCAAGCCCACTCTGACACCACCCATGCCCCCTCTTATGGGCAGATGAACAGGGTCCTGTGGTGAGGAAGGGAGTCTGTGCATCCTTACCCCGCCCCATCCTTTCCTGGGTCATAGTCCACCCTCCCCTGTAGCTCTTGGGTGCTGCCTTTGGGCTAACCCCATTGCCCATGGAAGCCAAGACTCAGCTCCCCCAGAGGACTGAGGTGGTCCAGGGTCTGTCCTGAAATCCAGTCCCAGAATTCAGTCCAAAATGACTGGGCTGTAACAACACTGACATGGTCCGCGTGGGGCAGGGAGACTGCAGGGAGTGACACTGCAGGAGAAAGAGAGGGCAGCTAGTGATGAATAGGGGCAGCCAGAGCCTCGTTAGAGGGGGTGCGGAGAGGGTGGCCGCTTCAGGGATGAGCCAGGGGCCTGATTTATCATCTTCAATGCTGATCTGAGCGAGAGGGGTTAAGTAGCAAGTTAATGAAATCCGCAGATGCTGCTAAATGGGGAGAGCAGGGTGGCTAGAGGGGATGCAGGAGGGAGGCAAGGAGGCTGGCCCCCGAAGAAGGAGACTCATGTGGAAGGGGAGGAAGATAGACATAGCCCAGAGAAGCGGAAGTCCTGTCACAGTCCCTGAAATCCGGCTTTGGCCAGCCAGGGGGAAAGAGGTTAGACTGACAGCAGGGAGGCAGGGAGAAGCCAGGCCCGGCCCACAGGGACATCAAGCTTCACATCGCCAGCCCCAATCCCCATGCTGCTAAGTCACTTCAGTCGTGTCCGACTCTGTGCGATCCCATAGACGGCAGCCCACCAGGCTCCCCCGTCCCTGGGATTCTCCAGGCAAGAACACTGGAGTGGGTTGCCATTTCCTTCTCCAATGCATGAAAGGGAAATGGGAAAGTGAAGTCGCTCAGTCACGGGCTTCAGCAAACACTTACTGAGCGGCCCTTGAGCCCCCAAGACGAGGAGGTGGACCAGATGGGCCCTCTGCCACCTCTTCCCCCAGGCTGAGCGATGAAACAAGTAACTACAGTTCGCCGTGGTAAGTGCTGTTGAGCAACACAAAGGAAGGAGCAATTAATTCTGACAGGGGAGGCCAGGGAGGTCAGGATGACATTAAAGCAAAACTTGAAAATAAGAATTTTACCAGGCAGAAAAGGGAACAGAAGGATTCTAGGCAGAAGGAACAGCATGAGCCAAGGCCAGGAAAAGTGCAAGGGAAGCAGAGGGAAAAAGAGCTGGCCTCCCCAGAGGCCAGGTCAGGGAAGGGAATGGGCCAGGGGAAACCTACCTACAGCCTGGTGTACTCCATCCACCACTGGGCTCCGTGTTGTGAGGCTAGAGCAGCCGATCCAGGTGGTCTGGGCAGGATCCTGGCCAATAGAGCCAGTTCTATATGCCAGCTGCATGCTCTATCTCTAACAGGACCTCTGTTATGGGGTTGACACAAGGTTGCAATCAAAGCATCCACGGAGCTTTGGGCACAAGGCCTGGCACACAGTAAATGCTTACTAAATGTAAGGTATTGTTTTAGTTGTTAATCTTTCCAGGCTGAAGTTAAAAACCTGGGCCAAGTGCATGGCTGCAGCTCCAAAATGCACCCAGGCAGCCAGCAGAAAAGAGGGCCGAAGAGACAGAAAGTAATCCATCACTCTAGTGATGAGGTGGGACAGGGTGCTGCTGAGACAGCAGGGCCCAGAGATCCCTGAGAAACGAGCAGACTGAAACCAGGCTATTGAAACGAACTTTAAGGACCAGAATGTCGACACCCCTGCCCAGACTCCGCGGCGCAGCTCCTGGAAGCAGAGCGGAGAGCAGTCTCTTCCTTCCTCCAGCCCTCAGAGCTGTCCTGAGCAGATGCGCACAGCCCTCCCTATAGGCGGCTCCCTTCCCTTGTCCTGAGCAGTGACCTGCCCCCGGCAGGAGAGCTTGCCTGTAGGGTATAACCAAGGCGCGTTTCCCTCCTTTTTATTCTTTATTAACTAGGTATTCAGTGATTGTCGTTGGATGAAGGACCAACTCAATTAGTAAGAAATCTTGAAGCTCTTCTGCATAGCACAGCTCAAGTATACCAGAAAAGCCCCTCAACCTCCCCTCACACTCTCCTCTTTCTTCATTCTATCTCACGGCATCTGGCTTGAAAAGAGTGACCAATGGTGTGGCTATTTAAAGAAAAGGCCTTGATAAGATCCAGCAATTCTGCTTTGCGGAATTTATCCAAAAAAAACCAGAACACCAATTCCAAAAGATATATGTACTCCTATGTTCGTTGCAGCATTATTTTTAACAGCTGGGATTTAGAAGCAACCTAAGTATACAGTTAGCGAAAACAAGACCAGGAGCTGACTGTGGCTCAGATCATGAACTCCTTATTGCCAAATTCAGACTTAAATTGAAGAAAGTAGGGAAAACCACTAGACCATTCAGATATGACCTCAATCAAATCCCTTATGATTATACAGTGGAAGTGAGAAATAGATTTAAGAGACTAGATCTGATTGATAGAGTGCCTGACGAACTCTGGGCGGAGGTTCGTGACGTTGTACAGGAGACAGGGACCAAGACCATCCCCATGGAAAAGAAATGCAAAAGAGCGAAATGGCTGTCTGAGGAGGCCTTACAAATAGCTGTGAAAAGAAGAGAAGCGAAAAGCAAAGGAGAAAAGGAAAGATATAAGCATCTGAATGCAGAGTTCCAAAGAATAGCAAGGAGAGATAAGAAAGCCTTCCTCAGTGATCAATGCAAAGAAATAGAGGAAAACAACAGAATAGGAAAAACAAGAGACCTCTTCAAGAAAATTAGAGATTCCAAGGGAACATTTCATGCAAAGATGGGCTCGATAAAGGACAGAAATGGTATGGACCTAACGGAAGCAGAAGATATTAAGAAGAGGTGGCAGGAATACACAGAAGAACTGTACAAAAAAGATCTTCAAGACCAAGATAGTCACGATAACGTGATCACTGACCTAGAGCCAGACATCTTGGAATGTGAAGTCAAGTGGGCCTTAGAAAGCATCACTACTAACAAAGCTAGTGGTGGTGATGGAATTCCAGTTGAGCTATTTCAAATCTTGAAAGATGATGCTGTGAAAGTGCTGCACTCAATATGCCAGCAGATTTGGAAAACTCAGCAGTGGCCACAGGACTAGAAGAGGTCAGTCTTCATTCCAATCTCAAAGAAAGGCAATGCCAAAGAATGCTCAAACTACCGCACAATTGCACTCATCTCACACACTAGCAAAGTCATGCTCAAAATTCTCCAAGCCAGGCTTCAGCAGTATATAAACCGTGAACTCCCAGATGTTCAAGCAGGTTTTAGAAAAGGCAGAGGCACCAGAGATCAAATTGCCAACATCCGCTGGATCATGGAGAAAGCAAGAGAGTTCCAGAAAAACATCTATTCCTGCTTCATTGACTATGCCAAAGCCTTTGACTGTGTGGATCACAATAAACTGTGGAACATTCTGAAGGAGATGTGAATCCCAGGCCACCTGACCTGCCTCTTGAGAAACCTGTATGCAGGTCAGGAAGCAACTGTTAGAACTGGACATGGAACAACAGACTGGTTCCAAATAGGAAAAGGTGTACGTCAAGGTTGTATATTGTCACCTTGCTTATTTAACTTATATGCAGAGTACATCATGAGGAACGCTGGGCTGGAAGAAGCACAAGCTGGAATCAAGATTGCCGGGAGAAATATCAATAACCTCAGATATGCAGATGACACTACCCTTATGGCAGAAAGTGAAGAGGAACTCAAAAGCCTCTTGATGAAAGTGAAAGAGGAGAGTGAAAAGGTTGGCTTGAAGCTCAACATTCAGAAGACAAAGATCATGGCATCTGGTCCCATCACTTCATGGGAAATAGATGGAAAAACAGTGGAAACAGTGTCAGACTTTATTTTTTTGGGCTCCAAAATCACTGCAGATGCTGATTGCAGCCATGAAATTAAAAGACGCTTGCTCCTTGGAGAGAAAGTCATGACCAACCTTGATAGTATTTTAAAAAGCAGAGACATTACTTTGCCAACCAAGGTCCGTCTAGTCAA
Organism: Moschus berezovskii; assembly: GCF_049115385.1. Classification (NCBI taxonomy): domain Eukaryota; kingdom Metazoa; phylum Chordata; class Mammalia; order Artiodactyla; family Moschidae; genus Moschus; species Moschus berezovskii. Next base: position 19,022,129 of record NC_142463.1, read on the forward strand.
GGCAATGGTTTTTCCCGTGGTCATGTATGGATGTGAGAGTTGGACTGTGAAGAAAGCTGATCGCCGAAGAATCGATGCTTTTGAACTGTGGTGTTGGAGAAGACTCTTGAGAGTCCCTTATACTGCAAGGAGATCCAACCAGTCCATTCTAGAGGAGATCAATCCTGGATGTTCATTGGAGGGACTGATGCTAAAGCTGAAGCTGCAATACTTTGGCCACCTCATGCGACGAGTTGACTCACTGGAAAAGACTCTGATGCTGGGAAAGGTTGGGGGCGGGAGGAGACAGGGACGACGGAGAATGAGATGGCTGGATGGCATCACCGACTCTGTGGACATGAGTTTGAGTGTACTCCAGGAGTTGGTGATGGACAGGGAGGCCTGGCGTGCTGTGATTCATGGGGTCGCGGAGAGTCGGACACGACTGAGCAACTGAACTGAACTGAACTGAACTAAGTATTCAGTGATAGGCAAAGGGATAAAGAAGATGTGATACATATATGCAATGGAATATTACTGCAGCATTTAAAAAAAGAGTGAAATCCTGCCATTTGTGGCAACATGGATAAACCAGGAGAGTATTATGCTAAGTGAAATAAGTTAGAGAAAAACAAATATTGTGTGGTTTCCACTTATACATGAAATCTAAAAAACAAAACAGACTCATAAATACAGAGAACAAATTGGTCGTTGCCAGGAGGAGCAAGGCAGAGAAAGAAGTGAAATAGGTTAAGAGGATTAAGAGGTACAAACTTCCATCTATAAAATAAATGCCATGGGAATGTAATGTACAACGTGGGGAATATAGTCAGTAATATTGTAGCAACATTGTATGTTGACAGATGGTTAACTAGACTACTTTTTGTAGTGATTATAATGTATTAAAATATTAAATCCCTGTTGTACATCTGAAACTAATATAATACTATGTGTGAACTGTAATTCAGTTTTTTAAATTAGCCAGAAAGAATAAAATACAGGCCTTGAAGTCACACAGTCCTGAGATTCAGACTTTGCTCTACTACTCACCAACTCCACGCTCCTTGGGAAGTCATTTACCCCTTGTAAGTCTCAGTTTCCTCTTCTATAAAAATAGGTATAGTAATAACGATAATAATACCTACTTCATAGTTTTGATGGATTAAATTAATAATTCATATAAAGACCTTAGAATAGTGTGCGTAGCACACAGTAATAGACTCTTGATGGGCTTGAAGTCAACAAAATCAAAACAGTAGAGAAAATTAAAGCAGTGGTATAGAAAACATCCTAATTCTCCCTTTACCTCCACCTTGTATTCCTTCAAAATTTCTCTAGGAGGCTGCTCTTCCTCTAGCTCTTGCTACATGGGTTTTTCTAGCCAGGTCCTTTGACTTTATTCTTTAATAAAAACTGGACTTTGAGACCCACCAAGTCATAAGGCTGTGCAGGCCCGGTGACAATCCATCCTCAGATGGAAGAGGCAGATGTGAGACTGAGCACGAGCAGGACCGTAGGGCACAAGCCAGCTGCTGAGCGGGTATCCCAGACTCCTGTGACATCTACCCCACTGATGCACCAGTGCCTCTCCTCTGCTCACACCTGTTTGCATGGAGGAATGACCAGGGAGGAGGAGGAGAAAGCCCTAACTTGGTTCTCGGTTGGGTTGACTCAGTATGGGGGGACAAGCTGAGAATGGACAGGGGCTGCACTGAGAGACAGTGCTGAGGGACAGTGTTCCCAATGGCCAGAGCACTGGTCATCCACTTTGTGTGAAAAGAGAAATGATTCAGGGATAGAATATATCTGGACTCATGGGCAGTAGTTAATGACTGGGCTGACTGGTCAAGGGCCTAGAAGAAACAAGATTAGAAGATCAGAGACAAGAAGGTCTGGGGAGTGGCCAGTGACTAGACCTATGGGAATGAACACAAAGTGTGACGATTTTTGTATCACATGTTAATGCCCAGCAGAGAGTATCTGTCATAGAAGGGGCACCAAACCATCAAGTAAGCAAAATGAACCAGCCCACTGATACCTACCAGCCTCTGTCATTGGCTACCCCAACATCAACACACTGAATGCATGGATGAAGGAGCTATGATGGCAGGGATGGAGGGAAGTCGTACACAGGCCCAAAAGCATGAGTTGCTACTTACCAAGCCTGATCTAGCTACTGCCACTACAGAATGGCCAACCTACCAGTAACAGAGACCAATGCTAAATCCCAAGATGGCACCCTCCGCTGAAGTGATCGATCAGCCAACTGGTGGCAAGTTGGCTATTTGGGGCCCTTTCTAGTCTAGAAGGAGCAGAAATTCCCTTTGACAGGAACTGTCCCATTTTGCAGTTATGAGTTTGTCTTTTGTGTCTAATGGGCTTCAGCTAGCACCACCAAGGGAAGGTTTACAGGGTGTTTGATCCACTAGCATAGAATTCCATATAAAATCCACCACATGAGACCAAGGGACCCACTTTACAGCACAGGAGGGACCCACTTCACAGCATTTTAAAATACAATATACATTTTATTTCTTTACCCTTTTAAATTTCTTTATTTTATAATGGAGTGTAGTTTTTTAATTAATTCATTAATTTCTGGTTGCCCTGGGTCTTCATTGCTGGGCAAAGGCTTTCTCATGTTGTGGGAGCAAGGCTGCAATGCACGGGCTTCTCACTGCAGAGGCTTCTCTTGTGGAGCACAGGCTCTAGGCACATGGGCTTCAGCAGTTGTGGTGCACGGGCTTAGCCTCTCTGTGCTATGTGAGATCCTCCTGGACCAGGGATCTAGCCTGTGTCCCCTGCATTTTGCCAGGTGAATTCTTAGCCACTGTACCACCAGGGAGGTCCAGGATTGGAGTGCAGTTGATTAATAAGGTTGTGTTAGTTTCAGGTGTGATTCAGTTATACATGTATATGTACCAATTCTTTTTCACATTCTTTTCCCATTTAGGTTATTACAGAATATTGAGCAGAGTTCCCTGTGCTATACAATAAGTCCTTGTTGGTTATCTGTTTTAAATATAGCAGTGTGTAATGTCAATCTCACACCCTCAAGCTCTTGGTCCAGCAGAGAATGGGGAAGGGAAGAGAGAGGGGAGAGAAAGAAAGTAAGAGCACGTTGACCTCAATCAAGGATTCTGTAAGCTGTGACTCAGTATCTCACCAAGCCAGACTTAACATATCTAGCCTGGAGGAGCCTTCTGGTCACCACCTCTGGGCATACATGGGTCAATAAGAAGATCAAGCTGGAGATAGCTGTCTGTACATTTATGTGCATGTAGACATGTTTGTGCTTGGAGGCTCATTCAGGGCAGAACAAAGCCTAGCCTTACACCCTCTTGAGCCCTGCTTCAGGCTGGTACAGGGCCTGGGACTGAGAGCCGATGGAAGGTGAGTTTTTTCTCTGGGACCTACTTAATCAGGAAGGGCTCCTTATGGAAGAGAAAGAAGGTTTGGGGAAAGGAATGCAAGTAGTCACCTTGACTCAGGTTATGTTGAGACCGACAGATAGATGATGGGCAGGGAGAAGGACTATAGAGAGGAGGGGAGGGTGAATCAGTGCTGCAGGCTGGGTCCTCAGCAGATCACACAAGGACCAAAGAAAGCCTCTCTTTCCGTGGAGCACCCTCGTGGCCTGGGCTGTGGCAGGAGCCTGAGTGGCCTCCCTTTAGGACTTTCTGGGGCAAAATGGCTGCTGTACCTCTTGGTTCCCTCCAGGTACTCCAACTGCTATAAAGCCTTCTGCTCCGCCAGCTCTACAAGAAGCCCCACACAGCAACGACAGCTCCTCCTTACTATGCATGGGATCTGGTGGCTCTGAGGCCCATTCGTCAAGGGAGAAGTTTCTGTCAAGAGACCAATGTTCTCTTTGAGGACTTGGTGGTGCCTGAAGCACCACCAGGGGGCACTAGGGCTTCTAGGCACCAAGGGCCAAGGGACAGGACAGCCAGGAAGCGTGGAACCCCCGGTCCAGGCACTGTGCCACCCTGCAGCAGCCCCCTCCCGCAGGACCTCAGCGCAGGAGATCAGGGAGACTCTGCTGGCTTATCTAACGAGGAATGAGAGGACTGGGCCAAAGAGCCCTATTTCTGTCCAGCCCTACACTACCTGCCATAAAATTAAATGATCACAATGAGTACATTAATTACCTGACATGAATGCTTTAACATAACAAAATTATTAGCCATTCTAGATTTAGTGTTTGTACAGCACTTTATATTTGCAAGGGCGTTGCAATAACTTACCCTGCTGAGGGTGCATTTCAGGCCCGGAATGACCTCCTAAAGGGTTTCCTCTGGCCAACCAGCTGTCTGGCCTCCATCACAGCTGTTCCCCTGCCCTCCTTGCCTTCACTGACTCTTCTTCTCCAGCTGCCACTTGGTGTCTCCTCCTGGCAGACCCTTCATCCTTTTGTCCAGTCCCTTTTACTTCAGAGAGACGGTTTCTTCACTTGCGCCCAGGTCCCCTGCATGATCCTGCATCAAAATGAACGGGCTCAAGCACAGCCACTGTGCTCACAGCTGGGGTCGCTCTGTCCGGCAAGTCTCTCTTCAGGGTGAGCTGTGGCAGCTGGTACAGACACATGATAGGCTTGGCACATAGCAGGAACTTGAAGCGTGAGGCCTGCGGCCCCCCAGCCTCTACAGGAGTTGACTGCATATCCTGTCTTTGGAGAGGGTTCCCTGCACCCACCCCACAGCAAGCCTGGGGCCCTCGGGGGGCATGGCATAAGGGGACTCACCTCTGGACAGATTCAATTCCACACAGGAAACTTCACTAGGAAAACTTGTTGCCATTGGCTTGGGTGTGAAATCTGCTTCCTGAGCAGAGAGATCAAAAGCGGCCGTGATGGATGGCTGTGTACCCAGCTCTCCTTGCTTGCTTTCATCTCCCTTCCAGAAGGAGGAGTAAACATTAAGCTAGTGAGCACTGCAGGTGTCCTCTTGAGGAGTGGAATGGAATATCACTGAGTGCAGACTGGACCACCAATGTAGGCGTCCATGGGATATCAAGGGTCTCAAGGAGGAGCAGAATGTAGGGCCCTGCAGCAGCAGTTCCAGAATTTCTTTGAAGGGAGGTCTCTGGGGCAGCAGCAGTTTGGCTGGAAGATTACTGGGGGGACTTACCTTGTAGCTGCATTGCTATAGTTTGTATGATACAGATCAACAATGTTTCTTAGTATGCTTTCAGTCATACTTTATACGAGTTGAGAAAACGTCCGTTTTCTGGATGGTGTGTGTCTTAACTCAAGGTGTAGTCATTAAAAACAGAACTCTGGAGCTGGATTGCTTGGGTTTAAGTCTAGCTTCACCATTAAGCAGTTAGGTGACCTCAGGCAAGGGTTTTAGCATCTCAGTGATTATTTCTTCATCTATAAAATGTGGGTAACCATAGTATCTACCTCCCCAACTTGCTGTGATGATTAAAGGAGTTAATCCATATAAAGTCTTTCAGTTCAGTTCAGTTCAGTTCAGTCGCTCAGTCGTGTCTGACTCTTTGCGACCCCATGAATCACAGCATGCCAGGCCTCCCTGTCCATCACCAACTCCCGGAGTTCACTCAAACTCATGTCCATCGAGTCGGTGATGCCATCCAGCCATCTCATTCTCTGTCGTCCCTGTCTCCTCCCACCCCCAATCCCTCCTAGCATCAGACTCTTTTCCAGTGAGTCAACTCGTCCCATGAGGTGGCCAAAGTATTGGAGTTTCAGCTTCAACATCAGTCCTTCCAATGAACACCCAGGATTGATCTCCTTTAGAATGGACTGGCTGGATCTCCTTGCAGTCCAGGGGACAGTAAATGTTGATATACTTGCTCCTTGGAAGAAACACTTGCTCCTTGGAAGAAAAGCTATGACAAACCTAGACAGAATATTGAAAAGCAGAGACATTACTTTGCCAACAAATATCCGTCTAGTCAAAGCTATGGTTTTTTCAGTAGTCATGTATGGATGTGAGAGGTGGACTATAAAGAAAGCTGAGTGCTGAAGAAATGATGCTTTTGAATTGTGGTGTTAGAGAAGACTCTTGCGAATCCCTTGGACTGCAAGGAGATCAAACAAGTCAATCCTCAAGGAAATCAGTCCTGAATATTCATTGGAAGGACTGATGTTGAAGCTGAAACTTCAATACTTTGGCCACCTGATGCAACGAACTGACTCATTGGAAAAGACCCTGATGCTGGGAAAGATTGAAGGCAGGAGGAGAAGGGGACAACAGAGGATGAGATGGTTGGATGGCATCACTGACTCGATGGACATGAGTTTGAGCAACTCCGGGAGATAGTGATGGACAGGGAAGCCTGGCGTGCTGCAGTCCATGGGGTCACAAAGAGTCAGACAACGACTAAGCAACTGAACTGAACTGAAATGTTGATTAAGGGTTAACTTCTTGCCTGGAGAATCCCATGGATGGAGAAACTGGTAGGCTACAGTCCACGGGGTTGCAAAGAGTCGGACATGACTGAGTGACTTTACTACTACTACTACTACTACTACTATTGTTTATTGGGAAGAGATCTGGGAGGACCTAGCATGCCTGTAGCACCCAAACTAAATATCAGGAAGTAAATTTCTAAGTCATCAAAGTGAAGGGGAGGTAAGGAGAGGGAGTAGAGGTTTAGGCTAGGAGTGGTATATATGATGGGGTGCTAAGGAGACTCCTGATAAAGTTCAGAGAATTCCACCTCTAAAGGGGTCATGGAAAGAAGGGCTATATTCCAGGTGATGGGGAACCTCCAGCCTTTTGACATGCATAAAATGGTTGGGGACTGCCTGGCACCCCCTTTAACTGGTCTAGATGTTATACCTATGAGTAGTAGGGAGAATGTGGTGTTCCCTTGCCTTTCAGATCACAGAGTATGGAGTGGAGGTGGCAGGTGGAGGAGAATGTCTGTGCGGTGGGCAGGTGACCCTGTGCCCCTGGCCTGCCCCTGTTCTGCGCTGCTCAGGGGTTCATCCCCAGGTTCCTGGCCCTCACCCAAAGCGGTAACATGATGGAGAAAACATAAGCCCAGAAGGAAACTTGGCCCCTGGTTGAGTCACAGAAAGCCCCAGGCCCACTGGCTTGGGGGATCTTGGGCACTTCCCTCCACATCTCCCTCTCCAGTGAAACAGGGGGTCTGACAAGTTTCCACTAAAGCCTCCTTCATCAACAGGCCCATTTGAAATTCCATGTCTTCTTGTGACAGTCACCAGGAAAACAAGGGAACAGAGCTCGGTTCTAGGGTTTTGCTATGACTCTTCTGGGCTCTGGAACCTCACAACTGAGATGACCAGGCCCAGGTCCCCTCCTTCCCAGGCTCCAGGCAGAGTAGGCCACTCATTACAAGGTGAACAGAGAGATGCAGATGCCCATATTTCTTCCTGGAACCTCGTTTTCAGGAAGACTCTGGATTGAATATAGAAAGCCAACTAGAAAACCTAGTTGCTTGAGACAACCTTCTGATCTCCGGGTCTTCAGAGGTCAGGAAGAAAATGGTTGAATGATAATTTAGATGTCTTTTTAATGTAAAGAAGAAAGAAATTTGGGATTTGCTGATATTTGACAAACGCACTGAGACAGGCACCCTCTCTGATAAGTCACTTGGTCACCTGTCCTGTAGGGAACCTGATGTATCCTGACGGAAGACAGGGAGTTCAACAACGTGGAGTTGACTAGGGTGCTTATGACCTATTGCAGTCAACATGTGTCTAGCCAAGGGATTTGCTGATTATATTAACTAGTTTTAATTGAACATTTTCATAAAATGGACAGATGGTTTTAAAAGATTCCTACAAAGAAAACATGACTTTTAAATAATACCCCCAAAATGCAAGCCCAAGCAATCACTTCTATTCCTAGAAGGAGTCCTTAGATTATCAGATTAAAAACAATAACAAGCTTATCAAATTTGACAAGAAATCATCAAAAACTTAAAAAAAAATATTTAGAAAAGTAGAAGAGTTTGTGAAATATGGGTTTACACAATCATTACAAAATTTCCCCTATGGTACCTTGATATATTAGCTAAGAATAGTAATTTAGAAATAAATATCTTGAGGGGGTGTGTGCTTTTATCCTAGTAAGTATGCATGGTTAAGAAATCTGGAGATCACTCTTTTAGCTTGTCTGTGGCTCAGGTTTTGTCAAAAATAATTATTGTTTTTCAGAATAGTAATAAAATAAAACTTCATTTCTCTTAATTTGTGGTATGTTATTTAGTGTCTGACTGTCATTTCCTATCTATGAAACTTTGTACAAGTATCTCAAAATTTTCTGATCTTTCGTTTGCTTACCTAAAAATCATTATAGGGTTGTTTTAGGGATTATATTAAAATGTTTAAATGTCACGCACATTGTGAGTGTGAAAGTTGCTCAGTCATGTCCGACTCTTTGCAACCCCATGGACTGTAGCCTACCAGGCTCCTCTGTCCGTGGAATTCTCCAGGCAAGAATACTGGAGTGGGTAGCCGTTCCCTCCTCCAGAGGATCTTCCCAACCCAGGGATCGAACCTAGGTTTCCAGCATTGCAGGTGGTTCTTTACCATCTGAGCCACCAGGAAGCCAGCCCTTGGTAAATAGCTGGCAACAGTACGAAGAAAGAGATCGCTCAGCCAAATTAAGAGGATTAACAAATTAATAGGATTAACAATATTTTAGCACAACAATTTTTAAAAACTTATTTTATGGAAGTATAGTTTATTTTCAGTGTTGTGTTACTTTCTGCTGTACAGCAAAATGATTCATTTATACATATTTTTCATATTGTCTTTCATATTCTTTTCCATTATGGTTTATCTCAGGATACTGAATATAGTTCCCCGTGCTATACAGTAGGACCTTGTGTTTCCGTTCTATATATAATGGTTTGCATCTGCTAATCCCAAACTCCAATCCCTCCTTCTCCCTTCTCCCTCTCCCCCTTGGGAACCACAAGTCTATTCTCTGTCTGTGAGCCTGTTTCCGTTTCATAGATAAGTTCACTTATGTTATATTTTAGATTCCACATGTAAGTGATATCATATGGTATTTGTCTAATTTGCCAAAGACTCTGTGGTCCAGAATTTGGAGCTGGGCTGCCTGGATTACTGCAACAGCTCTCTAACTAGTCTCCCTGTCTTCAGTGTCCCCACTGTTCCCTAACTTCAGCTTCCCTTTTCATGTGACCAACAAACTGGTCCTCCTCTTCACTTTCATCACTCATTTCCATGCCTAAATACCTTCCACGACTCTCTTGTCAATTATCTGCCTGTCCTGTACTATCATGTTTTGTTCAATGACTTTTCTTTGTTAGACTTCTCTTCCCAGATAAAACTCTTCTAGTTAGCACTTCAAACTTACAAATAAGGAAAATCAAGTTGCCCTTGAGAGACTTATCAGCAGGTGATGAAAGGAACCCAAGTTCTCCTCGGCCCCTGGGAACAGTTACTTGATTTCTAATCAGTGGTATTAACACATCTAAGGAAAGGAAGCTTCAATATGGTCTGCAACATAGGAAAGAGAGGAAAGGCAGAGAAATAAACTTTAGCTGAATGCATCCAGCAAAGTCCATGGGAAAAAGTTATTGCACACAGGGGAACCTGAACACTTCAGTCATTAGTCTTCAGGGCTGCTACTCCCTCCACCCAGGAGAGGTCCTGCTCCACTGTCCCTTCTGCTTCCCTAGGTAAGATACCCAGCATTCTTCTCATCTGTGACCTCCTGGGTGAAAATTCCCCTTTTAATTATAGTTGACCCTTGAACAATGCAGTGGTAACAGGTACTGACCCTTCATGCAGCTGAAAATCTGTGCGTAACTTATAACTGGCCTTCCAACTACAAGTTTCTTCCATATCTGAGGATTCACACCCAGAGATTCAACCAATTATGGATTGTGTAGTGTTTTCTATTGAAAAAACTCAGTAAGTAAGTGGACCCATGAAGTTCAAAGCCATGTTGTTCAAGGGTCAACTGTACTAGTTCTGGGAATACCATCAGCACACCAGTTTACTAATTCTGCTCCCTAAGTACCTCCAGTGTTCTTGCCTGGAGAATCCCAGGGACGGCGGAGCCTGGTCAGCTGCCGTCTATGGGGTCGCACAGAGTCGGACACGACTGAAGTGACTTAGCAGCAGCAGCAAGTACCTCCAGAGAGAGATGGAAAAGTATATCTCCATTGTTTATGTGAGTATGATAATCAAAGTTTGGTAATCTTAGTTTATGTAAAGCTGATAATTAGATAAGGATTGAAGTGAAAAAGATGAAACTTACAGACCATGAGAGAATAGTGCAGAACATTTTTTTAAATTTTGCAGTTGACATGTCTTTTTAAGTAAGACATAACATGTAGATACTGTAAAGCAAACATTTAACTAAGGAAGAAAATTCAAATTCTATAAAAGAAAAACACTGTAATTCAAAAGATGTTATGGACTGGGATTACATATTTGCAATATATAGGCTAAATAAAGGATGAAGATCCACAATATATGAACAGAATTTAATAATGAATAAGGAAAAGGCAACCCAATAGAAAAATGAGCAAAGATATGAATTAGGAAAGTCACAGATAATACATCCAGTATTAATATGTCTCACAGGCAGGTGAAAATGATTCAAGTTCTCTTTTAACTAAGGAAATGAAATTTAAGAAGCAGTGGTATTTCCCTTCCATAAGATTGATATATAATTTTTGAAAGATATATGAGAGGGCTACAGTACTGGTATTTAATTTAAAATTTGATAGTGTCTTTAACACAATTAATGAGGGTGGGGGGAAACAGGTATTCTCAAAATACTGCTAGTAGGATATCCATTGGTGCAGCTACTTTTGGAGGATCATTTGGAAGTATCTATTAAAATGTGACTCTTGCGGCTAGCTTCCCTGGTGACTTGGATGGTAAAGTGTCTGCCTGCAATGTGGGAGACCCAGGTTCGATCCCTGAGTTAGGACAATCCCCTGGAGAAGGAAATGGCAACCCACTCCAGTATTCTTGCCTGGAAAATCCCATGGACAGAGAAACCTGGTAGGTTACAGTCCATGGGGTTGCAAAGAGTCAGACACAACTAAGCAACTTCACTTTCTTTGTTTTCTTGTGGAACTTCCCTGGTGGCTCAGTGGCTAAGACTGTGTGCTCCCAGTGCAGGGGACCCAGGTTTCATCCCTGCATCAGTTCGATCTGGTCAGGGAACTAGATTCTGCATGCCTCAACTAAAGGTTCACAGGCTGCCTCTGAAAGATCACTCATGCTGCAACTAAAACCAAGGGAAGCCAAATAAATAAATAAAAATTTTTAAATGTTTAAAAGAGCTACAACAATAAAATGCTACTTTTTATTAATATTATACTTGAAAGACAACTTGGCTAAGAATGGGTTGCATTTTTCCCCCTCAGAACCTAAAGTCCATGGCTCTATTGTTTTTGTGATGTTGCGTGTTCCTTTAGTTCTTTTATCCCAGCATTTTCATTCATCTCTTGATGGGTTTGATTTCATCTTAAGTTTTTGTTTTGTTTTTTGTTTTCAAGAAGGGATCATATGTTCTTTATTCCCTAAGTTCTTGCTTGTTTAAAAATGTCTGTCTTCGGCTTGTTTACTTAAATGATAAGTTGACCAGATGTGATGTTCTTGGGCTCACTTTATTTCCCTAGAAACTTTGCAGCCACTGAATCTGGTGGAAAAGTCTGAGATCTCTTTTAAGTGACCTGTTTTTTCTGCCTGAATGACTGAGGAATTCCTTCTTCCTCCTTAAAGCTGAAGGATTTAATCAGGATCGATCTTGGTTTCAGTTGTTTGTAACTGGTTTTTCTTGGAACACAGTGTGTCCTTTTAATGAGTAGATTCAGTTCTCCATAGGCCATATCAGGAAAAATTTCTTCTGTTATACATTAAAACAGATTTCTTTTAAATTTGTTGCATTCTCTGAGAACACCAATTTTCCATAAGCTGTATCATCTTTATGTGTCTCTTATATTTTTAAAAATCTTCTCTCAATTTTTTTTTAAATTGCCTTTTTCCCTCTGATTCACCAATATTAAACCAAGAATCATTCTGTTCCTTCTTGTTTTACTCAATTTATAAGTTATGCAATAGTGTTCATTGAGTCTCTAATTTTCTCTGCTCTATAACACCGCTTTTCATCTCATTCTGTTGTTTTATCATGTTACCTTTGAATTTTTTTACTTAATCTATGCTTTCAGAAGTTTCTTTTGTAGCATGAACCATTCATGGTCAATTTTCTTTTCCTCTGGCTATATTTTCTTCAACAGTGCATTCTTTGCTTTTTGTATGCCATATTCCTTTCTTTATTTTTTTCTTTTTCTTTTTTATTTGCCATATTATAATTACACATTTACCATACTGTTATTGTGGAGGAATTCCTTATATATATATACAACATTGTACTTGAAACATCAACTATTACCTCATTAAAAATCATATCTTCTCAAAAAGAAAATGGTCATGACAGCTAAGCATCCCTCACCCTCCCTACATGTTCTCAGGCTTCAGATATGTAGGTGGGCTACTCCAATCCTCCCCAAACTGTAGCTCTTAGGGAAAAACAAATCTCAATTCTAGCGTCACCTCCTCAGAAAGGTTTTCTCTGATGACTCTTTCTAAGAGTATCCACACTTGAGTTACTCTCTCAAAGCACCTAGTTTTATGTCTTCAAAGTGTCCATCACTATTTGAGATGGACTATAATGACCAGTCAGGGTGAAGGTGTTAGGGGTTTTTACAGAGAAGTGAAGAAGAAGTGAACTTCAAATACCACTTAAGAGTTTCCTCCTCTCCTGACACTACATAGGTGTGAGAATATGAGCAGACGTTACTGGGAAGAGTTGCAGGGAAAGTAGTGGAAAGAGAGCCAGATTTAGATAAGACAAGAAGCAGAAAGAACATTCAGAGAAGTGACTGAAGGCATAGAGGACTTGGAATTTCCAGAGGGCTAAAGGAAAGTTTTAGCATGGAAAAGAAGGGGATTTGATTAGGCCGAAGAAAGTATAGCACATTTTAGGCATGCCACTCCATAGAGGACAAATTTAGGAGGGCAGCAGATACTTTTACTTCAGTCTTTGATCTATGAAAATAGGAACAAAGCTTGGCAGGTTTGGTCACAACTGACCCATGGAAAACAGTGGACACGGGGCTTAATAAAAGTCGACTGTAGTCTGGAAGGTTCTGCAAGTACTTGTTTTCTTGTAGACATATGGTTAGTCACAGCAGATGTAGCACAGGTGAACAGTGGGAGCAAAGAAGCCTGAAGTTCAAGGCTCTTTGAAGGGAGTGGTGAAAAGTGGATTTAAGAAGATGAAACTCTTAGGCTCAATATCCACTGGTGTCCTATTTAATCAGGGATTGAAGGTCTTGGTGCTTGTGGCTTGGAGTGGGGTGTATGGAGGGGAGGGATTGAGTAGTGGCCCAGGAATCTAGCCTAGATCTCCATGTGCAGATAAGGTTTAGAACTTCTATTATAGCACAATCTTTATTTTCATTCTCCATGTATAGAAATTATACCTCAACTATTATTTTAAAATATTTACATTTGCAGGCTCAAATTTTAAATGATTTGGGCCATTTCCCCCCAATTTCTTTATTTTAGCTTATTATATATTTGCTTAATTTTTTAATTAAAAAAATTAAAAAATTTTCAACATTCAAAGAATGAAGATTATGGCATCGGGTCCTATCACTTCATAGCAAATCAATAGGGATACAATGGAAACAGTGACAGACTTTATTTTCTTGGGCTCCAAAATCACTGTAGATGGTGACTGCAGCCATGAAATTAAAAGATGCTTGCTCCTTGGAAGAAAAGCTATGACCAACCTGCTGCTGCTGCTGCTGCTAAGTCGCTTCAGTCATGTACGACTCTGTGCGACCCCACAGACGGAAGCCCACCAGGCTCCCCCATCCCAACCTAGATAGCATATTAAAAAAGCAGAGACATTACTTTGCCGACAAGGTCCATCTAGTTATGTTTTTCCAGTAGTCATGTATGGATGTGAGAGTTGAATTATAAAGAAAGCTGAGCACAGAAGAATTGATGCTTTTGAACTGTGGTGTTGGAGAAGACTCTTGAGAGTCCCTTGGACTGCAAGGAGATCCAACCAGTCCATCCTAAGGGAGATCAGTTCTGGCTGTTCATTGGAAGGACTGACGTTGAAGCTGAAACTCCAATACTTTGGCCACCTGATGCAAAGAACTGACTCACTGGAAAAGACCCTGATGCTGGGAAAGATTGAAGGCAGGAGGAGAAGGGGATGACAGAGGATGAAATGATTGGATGGCATAACCGACTCGATGGACATGAGTTTGAGCAAGCTCTGGGAGTTGATGATGGACAGGGAAGTCTGACGTGCTGCAGTCCATGGGATCGCAGAGTCGGACATGACTGAGTGACTGAACGGAATTTTTAAAAATCTGATTAATTTTTAATTTAAAAACTGTGAGTTTAAGTTAAAATTTCCAACACAAGAGAAGTCATGGAGTTTAGAAGTCTTAACAAAACTTAAAGTTGTCACATTTAATGGGGGAAGTATAAAGCTTGATTTTTATTTGTTCTTTCTTACAACACCTTATAGAATCAATAGGAAATACATTAGCAGAACTAGGCTAGAATTATACACAGTGAGGCTCCTTATGACTTCTTGCTCCACCGAACTTCTGGGATCCTTTTGAATCTAATACTCAGAGCTTTTTATGGGTATATTCTATTATTTTCTCACTGTGGAAGCTCTTTATTTTTAACCCACATAGAATCACTCATAAGATGCATATTTTCCACATTGTGGAAAACAGTTTTGATATCGGGATGGAAATTATCTTTGATTACATGAACTGTAGTACTTCCTAGCACATCCCCATACAACCTAAGATAAGTCCTGACACATAGCAAGCACTGAACAAATGTTTGTCTGTTGTTTGACTAATATGTAATTTAAGAAGGGGTCATTTAATTCTAATTACTTCTTCAATCACACTTTAACTAGACCTCTGGCATTCTGTCAGTCTCTTAAGGTCCCTCGGTCTTTATTCAGTGAAATATTAGATTGTTAAAAAAGAAAAAAATAGAAGGCAGAAATGATGGAAGTGTAATTAGTTAACTGCTTTTATGACTTTTAAATGAACTTAATATTTGGTAGGTGTTCCGTAATAATACCTACCTTACTTTTGTGTAGAATTTGTCACCAAAACCCCCCTATAATACAGATATGGAAAAAAGAGTAATAAAGTATATGATTTTCTCAAGTTCCACAACTAGTCAGTGTCTTGCTTTCCTGGTTCACAGTACTTGTTCTTTTCACTAGTCTGTGTTGTCCCATGGAAAGGCAGATGGACCAAAAGCATTCTTGAATGAAACTCATTTTTGCAAAGGGCTTCTTAAAACTGATGGCCATGAAGTGAAATTCAAACTGCACATGTGCTGCTGCCTTCATGTCTTTCTAGTCTTCAAAAGAAAGCGTGGGAAAAGATACTGCAGAGCTACAGCATGATTGCTTATTAGGCATCATGCAATGAGGGAGGCAGTAAAAAGCGAAACTACTATTATTGCATAGTAAAGAGCGCCTTATTTAGCTCTTGGGAAAGATTGAAGGATATTTACTGCTAAAATACAATTTTCACTCACTTTGAAGAAATTATCACAAGCGTCAACTCCTTTTCCAACTTAGCACCTTTAAGTCATTCTCATGAAAGGTTTATATTCGTTTGTCTTGCGTGGCTCTTCTGCACACTCCTCCATCGTGTTCCTCCACTGCTTAGCTTCTGTTTGACTTTTGCAATAGTTTTCACTTCTACACCCGCATTTCCAGGCTCTCCTTAGGTTATCCCTTTCTTGCTCACGTGTTCATTACAATGATGTATTATCTGACATCCATTTTAGCTGAGATTAACTTCCATTTGCCCGCAACCCACTCCAGTATTCTTGCCTGGAGAATCCCAGGGACAGAGGAGCCTAATGGACTGCTGTCTATGGGGTCACACAGAGTTGGACACGACTGAAGCAACTTAGCAGCAGCAGCAGCAGCCCCTGAATATTTGATTTTTCTCTACCTGAGAGCTTGTTTTGAAGCCAGAAGTGTCCCAGGATGGAAGGGTCTATTTTCCAATTTTACTGAAGTTACTTCTTGGATTTAATTCCCTCTTGGGAAAAACAGAGTGCCTTTCAATGAAGATCACTACTCCAGAAAATAGTGGATGCTGATTCAACAGGCTACAGCAAAGGATCCTGGTAGTAGTGGTTGGCCTGCACTATGGGCAGTCTATCAGACTGATGCCTTATTTCTCCCTTTCTACCCAAATTGCTTGCAAGTTATCAGAGAAGGGACCTCTGGTGACTTCCAGGTAGTTCCGCCTTTGACTTGTTTTTTCCAATTATTTGTTTATATTTCATTATTTTTCCTTTATAGCTGTATTTTCCTTTTTAGCTATGTTTCAGCTAAGTTTTGAGCAGGTTACTTAATCTGAGCATCAATTATTTTAACTGCAAAATATAGATGAAAATACCTACCTATGGGGGGTTTTGTAAGAGTTAAGTGACAGCACTTATTTAAGAGCAGCTAGCTATTTCATTTCATAGTTAGCTCGTCAAAAATGTCCCTCAGGTCACTATATTCCTTCACTACTTGCGACTTGAAATCACTCTAATCCCTTGCCATGCTCTTGTCCTAAATATTCCTCTCCTGAACTCATTCAACTTTTCCTAATTCACGTGGTCTTCTAGTAGACTGACCACATAATTTATTTGGACACTTTTAAGAGTATAAGGGGAAGGGAACCATCAATTATTATAGTAGGACAACAGGTGGCAACTGGGACTGTCCTAAACAAATTCCAAGGTAATCTGCTCATTAGCCCCCTCTGGCTACAGCAGACTGCTTCCTACCCTGGGAAATAGCTTCATGGTTGTCCTTTCAAGTCTCAATTGCTTCACTGACCTTCCTACTCAGTAAATTTTTCTCTCTGTCACCACTGCTATCAATACCAATGTTAACAACTGCATATGTTTATTTCTAAACCACCCTCCATTACCAACTTCTTCATTTCTACTGAAGGCTACTGAACCACCGCAGTTCAGAGTTTATCTTTGGTTTTCCATATTCCTTCATATGCAGAGTTGGCAGAGTGTGTCAAATTCAATTCTATAAACACTTAATGAGCACTTACTTTGTTACAGAGACTAAGTGAAGTGCTAAGGCTAAAAAAAAAATAAGACACAATCCCGATGTACAAGAAGCTCATATTAAATAATAAACATGTAAATAAGCAATTGCAATTTAGTATCTGAAGTCCAAAAATAGAAGTAGTGTCTTCAGTAAAGTGATGATGTCAACATGGAAGTTACCAACTCTGCTTGGGGGGTTCAAGGAGGTATTTACAGAAATAAAGATGAAGTTGGCCTCTGGCTTATTATATGAATGAATTAATATTTTATTAACTATAATTTGCTAGATAAAATGCTATGCTATGCACTGCCCTTCAAAATCTTCAGACTACTGGACAATAGAGCTCGTTTCCCATGCTAGTAAGGTTATCTTGTGCCTCTTTTGTGCTTAGTCACTCAGTCGTGTCCTACTCTTTGCCACCCCATGGGCTGTAGCCCAACATGCTCCTCTGTCCATGAGATTTTGCAGGCAAGGATACTGGAGTGGGTTGCCATTTTCCTTCTGCAGGGGATCTTCCTGATCCAGGAATGAAACTGAGGTCTCTTGCACTGCAGGTGGATTCTTCACAAGCTGAGCTACCAAGGAAGCCCCAAAGTCATGTTCAAAATTCTTCAAATGAAGCTTCAGCAGTACGTGTACCAAGAACTTCCAGATTTACAAGCTGGGTTTAGAAAAGGCAGAGGAACAAGAGATCAAATTGCCAACATTTTGGTGGATCATAAAGAAAGCAAGGGAATTCCAGAGAAATTTTTGCTTTGTTGACTATTCGAAAGCCTTTGACTATGTGAATCACAGCAGACTGTGGAAAATTCTTAAAGAGATAGGAATACCACCTTACCTGTCTCCTGAGAAACCTGTTTGCAGGTCAAGAAGCAACAGTTAGAACCCTACATGGAACAACTCACTGGTTCAAAATTGGTAAAGGACTACGACAAGGCTAAATATTGTCACCCTGTTTATTTAGCTTGTATCTAGAGTACGTCATGTGAAATGCCAAGCTGGATGAGTCACAAGCTGTAATCAAGATTGCCGGGAGAAATATCAACAACCTCAGATATGTAGGTGATACCACTCTGAAGGCAGCAAGTGAAGGGGAACTGAAGAGCCTCTTGATGAGGGTGAAAGAAGAGAGTGAAAAAGCTGGCTTAAAATTCAACATTCAAAAAGCTAAGATCATGGTATCTGGTCCCATCTCTTCATGTCAAATAGAAGGGCAAAAAGTAAAAGCAGTGACAGATTTTCTTTTCTTGGGCTCCAAAATCACTGTGGACGGCGACTGCAGCCATGAAATTAAAAGACGCCTGCTCCTTGGAAGAAAAGCTGTGACCATCCTAGACAGGGTATTAAGAAGCAAAAACATCACTTTGCCGACTAAGGTCTGTACAGTCAAAGCTATGGTTTTTCCAGTAGTCATGTGAGAGTTGGACCATAAAGAAAGCTGAGCAATAAACAATTGATGCTTTTGAATTGTGGTGCTGGAGAAGACTCTTGAGAAGCTCCAATACTTTGGCCACCTGATGGAAAGAGTGAACTCATTGGGAAAGACCCTGATTCTGGGAAAGATTGACAGCAAAAGGAGAAGAGGATGAGATGGTTAGATAACATCACCAACTCAATGGGCATGAACTTGAACAAACTCCGGGAGACAGTGAAGCACAGGGAAACCTGGTGTGCTACAGTCCATGGGGTCATAAAGAGTCAGACACGACTTAGCAATTGAACAACAACCCATGCTATGTACGTGGAATACATTGATAAACGTGAAAGGTACGACACTTGTCCTCTTGAAGCTTATAGGGCTATTTATTAGGGAAGACAGACAGTAGAATAGTGAGGAGTATTAGAAAAAGTGGGGGCATCATGTGAATACATAAAAGAACTAACCAACTGTGCAACTAAGTCCAGAACAGTTAAGCTGAAATAAGAAATGATGAAAAGGCGAAGTTAGGTGAAGGGCAGAGATTGATAGGAGTGGGAAAGAGACCAAGATCTTGAGGTGGAGAGAATATGATGAATTAAAACATTGAGAAAAGATCAATATGACAGGAGACGAAAGAGGAGTGGGGGAAACGGACATGGCATGAAATTGGAAATGCAGGCAGGAGTCACAACTTATAAGACTTTGTAGACCATATTAAGGACTGTGAACTTTACCCTAGGTCAATGGGCAGCCATAATTTAAGCATTGAAAGTGATGTAAGCAGATTCACTCTTTCTAGAAGGAGGCTGTTGCAGCAGCTTAGAGATGATGGTAGTAGAAATGGAGAAAAGGATGATTTTTAGAAATATCCAGAAGGTATAATGACAAAATCAGTGATTGATTTGTTATGAAAGGTGAAGAAAAAATGATCGAGGTTGGTTCCCCAAACAGCTGGCACTGATATTGACTGAGTTAAGGAACATCAGAGAAGGACCAGGTTTGGGAATGGAGATAATGAGTCCAGGTTTAGATATGCTGAGTTTGAGGTACCAGAGAAATATTCAGGTGGAGAGCTCAGTTGGATCTGTTTGTCTGGAGCTACTGATTTGGCAGTTTTAGGTATATCAGTGGTGATACAGCCGGGGAGGTGGATGCATTTACATTAGGAAAAATTCAATTAAAATTCTAATTCTATTAGAATAGAATATGTAAAACATTTAATGGTTGCATAAAAGAAGATCTATCAAAAATGTTAAGAGGGAGCAGCTAGAGAAGAAAGAAGAAAATCCCAAACTTATGATGTGACAAAAGCCAAAGAAAGAAAGCATTTAAAAGAAGGAATCGTGAAAAATGAAACTGGAAGATCTTACAGAGGACAGTTTTCGAGAAATGGCAGGCACAAAATCCAGATTAGTGGGTCTAGGAGTAAGCGGGAGGTGAGAAAATAGAGGCAGATTATATAGGTAGCACTTGCCGTAAGTTTGGGAAGGAGAGAGGAGAGAATACAGTGAGAGCTGAAGAAACATGTCGATGAAGGACTAAGGGGGCCTTTCGTGCCCTATGAGAGCTACTTGAATACATTTAAATACTGAATGGAAAAGAACCACTAAAGAGGAAGATTGGAAACAGGAAAGAGACAAACCAGTGCAAAGGTTCCCAAAGGCAGCCAGGGCTCCAAAGCACAGGTGAGGGTCCAGCCTTTAAAGGCGGGGAGGGGCTCTTGCCCTTCCCACCCTCTCTGCAATAGGAGAGAATGAGGAGAGAGAGGTTCAGGTGCAAGTAAGAGGTGGGAAGCGAAGTTGTTTCCACTTGATGGCTTTTCATCTTTCAAACACAGGTGCTCAATAAATATTTATTAAATCAATGGCTGAATAAATGCAAGTAACAGGAATCTGCGGAGAAGGCAATGGCACGCCACTCCAGTACTCTTGTCTAGAAAATCCCATGGACAGGGGAGCCTGGTGGACTGCAGTCCGTGGGGTCACTACTAGTTGGACACGACTGGGCGGCTTCACTTTCACTTTTCACTTTCACACATTGGAGAAGGAAATGGCAACCCACTCCAGTGTTCTTGCCTAGAGAATCCCAGGGATGGCGGAGCCTGGTGGGCTGCCGTCTGTGGGGTCACACAGAGTCGGACACGACTGAAGTGACTTAGCAGCAGCAGCAGCAGCCACAGGAATCTGAAATCTGCAAAGTTCCTTGCTTTCCACCAGAAGCATTCTATTGTCTAGAAAAGTTTTGGGATGACTGTGGAGGTGAGAAGGATTCAGAGTACTTTCCAGTAAGAATAGCTTTAGGAAGAGTACTTTTAGGAAAGGATGTCTCAAAATCAACAACAAAGATACTAAAGTCTTACTCCAAATGGAAACCAGCAGGGGAAATGCTGCTCTGTTGGACAGAGTGAAAGCAAAAGAGCGGGCGACCTGTTCTCTACAGGTTTGTTTTCTTTTACTTTTTTTCAGTTAAAGCAATCTTTTTCAATCCCTAGAAGTTTCAGACTACAAACTCTGGCTTTGAGGGGCGAGCAAGGATCTATCAGCCACTGAGCACCTATTTGCTACAAATGGTGAAGAATAACTCCCCACACTGGAGAGTAATCAGTAAGTGGTAGGAACAGGATCAAACTCAGACTTTGTCTCCACTCATTTTTAACTGCAGCGTTCTACTTCCACCTCAGATTTTAATAATTCCTACCATTGCGAACAGTCTTTAAGGTGCCATCATGAGTACATTGTTTCTTGACAAATAATGCCATGAGCGTTATTTTTGTGGTATTTTGAACTCTTCAATATTCAAATCCTAACTCCTTTAAGCCCTACTTAAATCCCACCTTCTCCCAAAACACTTCAGGACACCTGAAATTCTGATGGTCTCGCTGGCCTTTAAAAACCTATGGCAGTCTGTGTTTCTTATTCGATAAATTTTATCTGCATACAATTGAGTTGGATATTATTTAACTTTTCTTTGGTTATGACTTGGGCTTCCCTTGCGGCTCAGCTGGTAAAGAATCTGCCTACAATGAAGGAGACCTGGGTTCAATCCCTGGGTTGGGAAGATCCCCTGAAGAAGGGAAAGGCTACACACTCCTGTATTCTGGCCTGGAGAATTCCATGGGTTGTATAGTCCATGGGGTCGCAAAGAATCGGACACGACTGAGTGACTTTCACTTTATTATGGCTTAACATCACAAATCCATAAGCTTCTCAGAGGATAGGAAGTACATCTTTTGCCTCTTTTTTTGGACATCTTTTAAAACTTTGTCCTAATGCCTTATTCATAGTATGCTGCCAGTAAATATTTGTTGATTGATTGCTGGGTCAGTCTCATCATCAATGTAGGGTGAACATCTCTGAGAGCTGTCTGCAACCACTTCAGAAAATTTCCTGTTGATATCATTCTGAGAAATGGAGGAGTTTTTATTTCTGCTGTGGATTTATTTTTTTCCTTTCTGGTTATAAAGCTGGGAATCTCAAAAAGACTATTGGTTTGTATGTGTGT
Organism: Moschus berezovskii; assembly: GCF_049115385.1. NCBI lineage: Eukaryota > Metazoa > Chordata > Mammalia > Artiodactyla > Moschidae > Moschus > Moschus berezovskii. Next base: position 19,044,155 of record NC_142463.1, read on the forward strand.
GCAGGGGGGTTCCTTTTGAAAAGGAGTGTGGGGAATAAAACAGACTTTTTATTTTGTAAAGGTTTTTTGAAGCTTACAAGTTCTCATAAAAAAGTCCAAATTGGTTGAACTTGAAGTTCCCCTCCTCCTTTCTCTTCCTGCAGAGACTTTTTCTAAACCTACTTCCCTTAAAATGACTTTTATTGATTTTCACTCATTGAGAGTTATTCTTCAGAATGAGGATGGAGGGGTCAGAGAGAGAAATTTACCCTGTGCTACCTGTGGAATAGGTGTACCTCCGTATCTAGTCTTGCTTTATTTGTTCTGTTTCCTGGATCCAGAAACCTGCACACTGGGGATCATTAGGTCCTCTGTGTCTTGGTCGGAACTTGAGTACAGTATACTAATAGATCAATTTATGTGTTCATTCATTCAGCAAACATTTATTGAGCAGGCATGTCCTAGGCATTGGAGATACTAAGATGAATAAGACGTAATCACTGCCCTCAGTGACCTCCAGATGTACACGGAGGCACCAGCGTGATGGGGGTTGGGGTCAGAGAAGGCTTCCTAAACGAGGTAACTGAATATCCTCTGTTTGGCAATCCTAAAGGAAGGAGGAAATCAGCCTTGTAAAATAAATATAAACATTTAATCAAGTTAGCCAATTAGAAAGACATTTCTTAAGATAGTCTTTTACCAGTATGTCTGTCCTATGATTCTTTTGCAATTTTCCCCTAATTTCTTTGCTTCCCAGGTGGCGTCGTGCTAAAGAACCTGCCTGCCAATGTAGGAGACATAAGAGACGTGGGTTCGATCCCTGGGTCGGGAAGATCCCCTGGAGGAGGGCACAGGCAACCCACTCCAGTATTCTTGCCTGGAGAATCCCCATGGACAGAGGAGCCTGGCAGGCTACAGTCCATAGGGTTGCAAAGAGTCAGACATGACAGAGCGACTTAGCACGCATAGTGTATGTTTAAAGCTGCCTCCAACCTTACATTTCTGTACCCTGGTCTGATCCTGTCATCCCCATCTTGAGAATTTTTAATGGCTACTCATTCATTCAATCTGCATACTCATCCATCACCTACTGTGCTGTGTCAGGCAAATACTAAGTGTTTGGGATGCAGTGTTTGTGAGCAACCGGTTCCTCCCTTCAAGAAGCTTATGGTCTAGACTGAGAGACAGACAAGTAAGCAGACAGTATTGGTGCAGTCTCATATTAGCATTGACAGGGTAGGCACAAGATTCTGTGGGAGTATAGAGAGGAGCTCCTTATCCTGTCCCTGCTTCCTAAGTCTTGTCCTCAGATTTAAATCAATGCAGCCCAACAGATACCAGTATCTATTGTGCTAAGTACTATGCAAAACAACTGCTTTTAAGCAGATCAAAGTCTAGTGGAGGAGCCTGAGAACTTAATCAATAATTCCAGCACAATGTGCTAAGTGGATAGATAAATGCATTGGATGCTAGGTTAACAGAGGTTGAAGAGGAGAGAGGACTGGTAGACTGCAAAGCTTCCTGGAAGAGATGGTGCCTAAGCCGAGTCTTGAAATGCAAATAGGAGTTAGCTAGATTCTGAAGCCGGAGAAGGCAATGGCAAGCCACTCCAGTACTCTTGCCTAGAAAATCCCATGGATGGAGGAGCCTGGTAGGCTGCAGTCCATGGGGTCGTTAAGGGTCGGACACGACTGAGCGACTTCACTTTCACTTTTCACTTTCACACATTGGAGAAGGAAATGGCAACCCACTCCAGTGTTCTTGCCTGGAGAATCCCAGGGATGGGGGAGCCTGGTGGGCTTCCGTCTATGGGGTCGCACAGAGTCGGACACGACTGAAGTGACTTAGCAGCAGCAGCAGATTCTGAAGCATCCAGTTCCTTAGTGTGACAAACCAAACCCTTCACAACCTGTTGCTTCACGTTTCCAGTGCACCCTATGTCTTATATACCTTTGTTTTTCAAGTTAGGAACAAGAATCCCTGGGGGATCATTTAGTGTTATACATCGGATACAAGGAAGTACTGGGTAAATGCGGTGCATCTTTACGGGGCATCAGTTTTACCAGATGATAAATAATTTAAAGTATTGTTTTGTATTAAAGCACAATATATTTGTGAACTTAAAGGCAAAATTTCCATTGATTTTTTAAAAGATAAAACAAGATACATAAATTTCCAGCTGATAGAAAGTCATTTCAAGCTTGTCCTCAGACACCACGTCTTTCTCGTGGAAAAGTTTGAAATGCAGTATCTTAATGTGCCAAGAACTTTCAGGTCTCTGAGGCTTAGCAAATGCTATTCCCTCATCTTGAGTGCTGTTCTTAGTTTCTCCCTAGGTAAATCACTCAAATGGCAGAAAGTGAAGAGGAACTAAAAAGCGTCTTGATGACAATGAAAGACGAGAGTGAAAAAGCTGGCTTAAAACTCAACATTCAAAAAACTAAGATCATGGCATCCAGTCCCATCATTTCATGGCAAATAGATGAGGGAAAAGTGGAAACAGCGGCAGATTTTATTTTCTTGGTCTCCAAAATCACTGTGGATGGTGACTGCAGCCAAGAAATTGAGACACTTACTTCTTGGGAGGAAAGCTATGACAAATCCAGACAGCGTATTAAAAAGCAGAGACATCACTTTGCCAACAAATGTCAAAGCTATGGTTTTCCCAGTTTCTGCTGCTAAGTTGCTTCAGTCGTGTCCGACTCTGTGCGACCCCATAGATGGCAGCCCACCAGGCTCCCCCATCCCTGGGATTCTCCAGGCAAGAACACTGGAGTGGGTTGCCATTTCCTTCTCCAATGCATGAAAGTGAAAAGTGAAAGTGAAGTCGTTCTTGCTGCTGCTGCTGCTGCTGCTAAGTCACTTCAGTCATGTCCGACTCTGTGTGACCCCATAGACGGAAGCCCACCAGGCTCCCCCGTCCCTGGGATTCTCCAGGCAAGAACACTGGAGTGGGTTGCCATTTCCTTCTCCAGTTCATGAAAGTGAAAAGTGAAAGTGAAGTCGCTCAGTCGTGTCCGACCCTTAGCGACCCCACAGACTGCAGCCCACCAGGCTCCTCCATCAGTGGGATTTTCTAGGCAAGAGTACTGGAGTGGCTTGCCATTGCCTTCTCCCAGCAGTCATATATAAATGTCAGAGTTGGACCATAAAGAAGGCTGAGATTGAAGAACTAATGCTTTTGACTTGTGGTGCTGGAGAAGACTCTTGAGATTCCCTTGAACTGCAAGGAGATCAAAGTAGTCAGTCCTTAAGGAAATCAACCCTGAATATTCATTGGAAGGACTATGCTGAAGCTGAAGTTCCAACACCTTGGCCACCTGATGTGAACTCATTAGAAAAGACCCTGATGCTGGGAAAGATTGAAGGCAAAAGAAGAGGGTGGCAGAGGATGAGATGGTTGGATGGCATCACCGACTCAATGGACATAAGTTTGAGCAAACTCCGGGAGATGGTGAAGGATAGGGAAATCTGGAGTGCTGCAGTTCATAGGGTCACAAAGAGTCAGACACGACTTAGCAACTGAGCAACAACAAACTCTACTTACCCTTCAAATCCCGATTTAAGTGTCATCCCATAAGAGTAATTTTTTAACACAGCTTAAATGTCGTCCCACACAACAGTTATTTTTTGAGCATCCACTTACATTTTGCCTCCTGTCCTAATAGTGCCAGGCAGAGTTCCGACCACCTTCTTTTGTGCTCCCACCCCCTTTTACCCAGAGTTTCTGTTACAGCACTGCTCACATTGTACAGTGCTGCTCACTGTTTTCCTATCCATTTCTGCTTCAGCTAGACTGTAAGCTTCTCGAGGGCAGGGACTATTTTTAAATTTATCTTTGTCTCCTTAGTGACTGGCACTTGCTAGAACTTCAATCAGTATTTTTTGAATATTGAGTTTATGGACCATCTCCTCTGCACCCCCTCTGCTCTTACATAAAGTAATATCCCTCTCATCTTTAGGGAGTGATGTGTTCCACAAAAGTCTATTTTCCAGGCAACTGAAATTTACTTCCTAAAGTATCAAAACCTGCTTTCAGTGGGAATTTTTTTTTTTAAGTTTTTACATGCCTCCTCTCTTAAGTAAAATATACTAAGCATAATGTGTTCCTTGATGACTTATCCCTGAAAGCACCAACTTTATGCTCGTTTGGAATTCATGACATCCTCTGGGGACACTGATGGGATAGGACTTCTTGCCTGCAAGATAACTCCATCCTCTTCAGGGTTGAGAGTTCTTATACTCGCTTCTTGTGTTTTGGTCACGACTTGATGTCAGTGTGCTCCCTTTAACACTGCCTTTTGCTCATATTGTGTGTCTTTTAATGGATATTAAAATTATAATAGAATATATGTTCACTGACACAGAAACAGAAGCATTCCAAGTAAAAACTACAAGTCCTCCCTCCTTCTTGGCGCCCCACCTTGCCCCTCCCCCACACCCACACTCACTGTCTAAGTACAACCATTGTTAGCAGTGTGATGTGTATCCTTTCCGGTCATTTTCTGTCAATGCATGTGTATGCTCATGTGGACACAAATATCAAGTCATATTCTGCACACTGTTCTACGATTGGCTTTTCTTCCCACTCCACAATACAATAGGTATCTTTACATGTCAGTACATTCAAGTCTATCTCATTCTTTTTAATGGCTGCCCCCTTTTAATTTGACAATCTTAATCAGCTGTGAATGGGAAAGCCAAATAATCAAGCTTATTAGAATTGTACCTAAGAAAGAGTAAATCAGCTCTGAGTGAAGGCTTGAGGAATTCTCCTAGGGGTAAAATGTGTTAACTTTAGTGCATGGTCTTTGTAATGTTTATTTTGGCTATTCTGGGACCCCTTTTGCTTATTTCCTGGTTCATTGTGTTTTGGATAGCTGGGGTTGCTGGACATATGCTCTGTGAATGAATGAGGTATTGCATATTCCATTTTGCATTATATGATAATACTATGGTTTTGTGGGGGTTGTGCATTTGATTTTTAAATTTAGATTGTCTTTGTAGACAGGGATCATTTCTTCTGATCCTAAGTACTTGCTTCATAGTGCAGATGGTAGAATATGGTAGCAATTAGAATGTTTGGCTTGACTGACATGGGGCTTCTTATCAGTATCATCTACCTGCACTGGATTTATGGGAACTCTGTAAGCTCATCTGAAGAAGCCTTTTATTACTAAGGAACGTTAAAGTACTGATAGCATCTTGCCCTATAATAATAAAATCCTATTTAGGATTTATACGGGGTTTTCTGCCTTCATCAACTATAGTAAATGACTAAATCCTGTTAATTCCACCTTTTAGATTTCACAGTAATTTGTCCCCTCTTCTCCATTCCCACTGCCCTAGTGCCTTGGTTCAGGCCCTATTACATTCCAACTGAATTACCTTTAACAGACTGCTTAATTGGTCTCCCTACCTCCAGTCAAAACTCTGCTCTGCTCACACAGTAACTAGTGCTCTTCTTAGCAAATTCTATCATGTCACACCCCTGAAAAGCCCTCTAGGTGTTTCTCCTCAGCTGTAGAATAAGTCCACAGTCCTTTGCCCCACTTCTCCTGATTTTCTCTTGCAGTCAGTGCTCATACTTCAAGTGGCTTATAGTTTCTCCAACACACCATACAAGAGAGTTCCCAATAAATGCTTGCTAAATGAACGAATGAAACACCTTACCTAGTTAGAGTGACCATTCAATCCCCTCGGTTCAGGATTCCCTTTCATCCCAGCATAATGATTAATAGTGCTTTTCACTATTAAACTTGTCTGAGGCCAATAAATTACATGGTCCCCTAATCACAGCACGCATCAAACTGTTTTCTAACTCTAGTCCCACCTGCTAGATAATGAGACAGAAATTTTGTTCATTTTACTTGTATATCTTCATTTATTCAAATAAGAGAACGACGCTGTTAGACGCTGAGGTATAATGTTAAATAAAACAAACATGTTTCTCGCCTTCATGAAGCTTACAATCCAGCAGGAAAGAATAATGTAGTGGGAAGTATAGTGCCTAATACATTAAATGCTGCTGTGTGAATGAATGACTCAACGTGGAGACAGATACAGTTATCAGCATAGAACTCTGGGTTGATCAAATTAACTATTTAAAGAGTTTCTAACTAAAAAAATTAAACACAAACAACACATACAACACATTAAACATACATAATATTTAGATGCCACTTAACGTGTAAGAAATTGTGAGGAAAAAGGAGACCATGAAATAATAGCAAGAATGAGGCTGTGAGGGCTTTTTGTTTTTTAGGTAGGCAATTTGTAATTCATGTGGTTCGTTGGAGGACAGATTATCAGTATGTATTCTACCCTCCGCCCTTTCTTTCTGAGATGAGAAATCTGTGATTTTAGAAACTGAGCCACAAAAGAAAGGAGTGATTTCATAAACCGTGGTTAGATTTTGGTTGGGTTTCACTACCTGCTGTCCTAGACTAGTTACCCATGTTCCCAGGGACAAGTTACAAAACCCTTTCAACCTCACTTTCCTCTTCTGTATAAAAAATAGTGCTAATATTATCTCCAGAATTGATCTAAGGATTAAATGAGATTATGTAAAGGCATTTAGTCCTATAACCCAGCTTCCAGAAGGCACTCAGGGAATGTTAGTTCTCTATCCATTTCCCCTATTTATCTTTCTGTACGTGGTAAATTAAAGGATGATATAAAATTATTTGAAAAGAACGAACTGTAAATATAAACACCAATAAAATTTTTTATTCTCAAATATGTGTGCTAAACTAGGCCCTCTCCATCCCCTCTGCCAGTACCAGTTTTATTTATATTCATTTATTATCTTATTTTTATAGGCAAAGACCCAGAGAAGCGTTCCAGGAGCAAGGCGATAGGCAAGATTTTTCTGGGAAAAAGGCAGAGTTTATGAGGGAGTCATTCAGCTGCAGTGGGTGTCCGTTTTAAAGATAACCATTTACTCTTGGTCGCTTTTGGTTCAAGAAAGGAAGAACAGTCAACCATCCACGGAGATCTTTCAGTGGCGGGGGTAAACGTGAACAAAAGCAGGATCTCTCTTCAATTTCCCCTACGTCTCGCGACCCCAGGACTTTCCAGCTCTTTCGCAAGGGCCAGCAGGTCTGTTCTCCAGGAGTGTCCTGGGTCTGGACTCCATTTCCCAGAGTCCCTTAGTGCCCTAATGTATTCAGGGCTCAGAGTGCCTGTATGTGTGTGAGTGTGAGAGAATGTGCGCGTGTGTGCGTGTGTGTGTGTGTGCGTGCGCGCGTGTGTCTCCGAGTCCCTGGGAGAGTGGAGGCTCATTCACTGATTAGAGCCAGCGCTGAGAGGCAGCACTGCTCCTTCTCTCACACCAACCAAGTCTCTTGATCTGTACATGCAATCCCAGGCAGCTCGCGAACACAAACCCGGGGCCAGCCGCCTGCTGCTGCCGCCGCCGCCGCCGCCGCCGCTGCCTCCGCCGGCTCTGCGCACCCGGGACTTTTCATGCACACTCACAGCCTCCTTCCCTCTGTGTCCTGAAAAGTGCGACCGTTCTCCCAAGGAATTTCCACGGCAAGTACGGAGACCAGAAAGGGGTGTGGATGCGTATGCGTACACCAGAGGGGTGCGTGCGAGGGCGGCCGGGTGTCTCGGGTACCCGGCTAACTTTCCGGGTCGCTTTCCTAGGGCTTCGGGCGGCTCCCCGGCGACAGGGGCAGGGGCTGGGACCTGGACTGCGCGCCTCGGTCTTCGCGACGGCGCCTCCCGGCATCGGTGCCCTGCGCACTCAGTGCGCTGCCTCACTCAAACTTTCCGTCTTGAGTTTTCCTTAATGTGTTTTATTTGGGGGGTGCGAGGGGGAGGGACCAGACGCGGGAATTGGACAGGCAGGGAGGGTGAGGGGGCAGGGGCAGCGAGGGAAGGGAGCAGGACTCTTTTTCTCCATCTTTTAATAAGCCACATTCCCACTTTGTTCGGGTCGAGCGCCGGAATGCCCTGTCGCCCGGCTCCCCCGTGGATCCCGCGGTGATTTCCGGCGGGGCCGGAGCCGGGTGGTACTCAGCGGGGTGCCCGAGGCGGCTGGCGGGATGGGGAAGGGGCGATCCGAATGAGAAAGGACCTCGACCGCCCCCACACAGCACGCGGCCGGCCCGGGTGGGGTACTCTGGGAGAGGCTGGAAGCCCGCGGCCCCCGGGGGCTCGGCTTACTTTCCCGGAGGGGGCGGGGGTGAAGGGCGTGGAGGGGGTGGGGTGGGGTGGGGGGCAGCCGCCGCGGGCAGGAAGGAGGCAGGTGCTGGCCCGGAGGTGGACAGCTCGGAACGCAGCCGGTAAACTCGCGCTCCGCCCGGCCCGCCGGCCTGCTCTCAGAGCAGCCCGACCCGCGGAGGGCGGGGGGGTCTCCGGGATTTCCCGGGCCAGGACTCTCTCCCAGCGGTTCCACCGAGCGCGGTTGGAGGATCGCGGTACAGACAGCGGCGCGTGGCTCTTTTTGTAGTTTTATTTTTAATCTTAGACTTGCCTTAAACTGAGTAACAATTTCTCTTCCTCCGACTTGAGAACAAAACTTTTCAGCGAGCACGGCGGGCACTTCAGCCCTGCGGCCGCCACAGCCGCGCTCATCAGCCGCGGCGGAGCGACGTGGTTCGCTCGGAGCCTGACCCGCCACCGCGCTCCCGAGCCTCCGGCCGCCCCCTCCCCAACCCCGGCTTTTCAGGGCTCCGCCTGGGCGTTTCGCCTTTGTGCTTTGTAAGGGAAAACCTTTTCTTACAGGGCACAACAAACTTGGGCGGAGAGCTTCCGTGTGGCCCCCCGGGCGAGGCCGCCCACGGTGGTGAGGCCATCTGAGGGGATGCCCGGTCTGTCCTCCGCTCCAGGAGCCCCGCCAAGAGCTCGAGACCCGGGTGGACCCCGGCCGACAGGAGCCTAGAAGTAGCCGGGGCTCGGGCTGCTCGGAGGCAGGGGAAGAGCTCTCGCTTCCCGATCAGAACGCGCTGTCTCGGGCCGGGCCGCGGCTCCAGCGGAGGGCCAGGGTCCGGGCCCCGAGCCGGGCGCGCGTCGCACCGGGAGCGGGTGTATGGGGCGGGGGCGCTCGGCGTGGGACTCAGCTCTGCCCGGCGGGGCCGGGCCGGCAGTCTGGGGTCCCTGGCCTCCTTCCCCGGAGCAGCTCAGAACGAAGACTCTCTGCCCACGATGCCCACCAGCCATGTCTCACCTCTCGTCCCCCCCAACCAGACTCGGCTTGATGGGCAAAGGGGAAAGAAAGGAAAAATAAAGAGGAAATAAAGGGCGGGCCGGGAGGAAGCTGCGGGTCAGGCTGGAGGGAGCAGACTGGGCAGGGGTGCCGGCCTCCTCCTCTGCCCGCCTCGGGGGTTCTTCCCGCAAATAGAAAATGAGCCGAGGAGGGAAAGGCAGGAAGAGCGTCGAGGAAGAGCGACGAGGGCGTCTTCGGTGCCGATCCCTCCCGGCCCGCGGAAACCCGGCAAAAGTGGCGTTGAGTTCGCTCGCCGCATTCCGGGGCGAGCGGGGAAAGGCCGAGGACAGGGCGGCGCCGCGCCGCCGGTGACAGACGGTGTCGGGATCGTGCGCTGAGCGAGCGGGGACACACACCTGTTCTGCGAGTCGCGTCGTGTGCGGCGGCCGGGCGGCCGCGGCGCGAGAGGCAGAGCCCTCCCTCCCGTACCCCAGGCCCGCTGTCCGGGAACCGGGAGGGCCGGCTGCCCCCGCGCCGGGTCGCCAAGGCAGGAGCCCCGAAGTCCAGGAGCCCGGGGGCTGCCCGCCGAAGCGGTGGCGCGCGGCGCCGGGACCCGGGTGACCCGCGGGGCGGGGCTGTTCAGGGGGCGAGGTCCTTGCACTCTGATGGAAGGTAGTCTCCTCCGAGCTGCAACCCCGCAGGTCAGACCTAGCCGCGCACCAGGGCCCATCGCATTTAGCGGTTCTTCCCCGGCCGGAGCCCTGGTTCCCCAAAGTTACAAACAGATGTTTCGTGCGGAGGTTGTTGGGATCTAAAGTATTCTTTGTGCAAAGGCAACCGAGAGGTCAGGCCGAGGATTGGTGGGCTCGGCTCTGCGTCGGCCCTAAGTTTATGTAGGTTTCGCCTTCACTTCTTCGTTTTCCCTAAGAGTTGGGTTTTCCTTGTGAAGATGTAGCGACCGAACTGTGCACCCACGGCCCCGCGGGCCCGCACTCTCGGACTGGCCGGATGGTCACCCGCCGGCCAAGTCCGACCTGAGTCGGGGTCCAGATCTGGGACGGATACCCAGCCACGTCTGAACCGCAGGCGTTGGCCCCAGCCGTGGAACCAGGTTAGCCTTCTGCTTGCTGAGCTCGTGCAGATGGCGGTAAAATTTCTTCTAGAGCGGTGTTTCCAAATACCCCCCGGGCATTTAGTGTGCGGGAATTCTCTTCCAGCGAAGCAGTCTGTGAACTTAAAAAAAAAAAAACTTTCCTGAGTTCTTAACAACCCCCCACTACCCTGGCCCCATTTCCCATTGTTCTTTGCTTTTTAAGTTGCCTGTTAATTTTTTAAAAGTTTATTTATGCAAAGGGAAAATATCGTTTAATTTGTTCTATTATTTTAATTCTTGGCTTTTGGAAACGGTTCAGACCACAAAAATGTCACCTGTTGTAATAAGCAGAGGAGGGTTGTGTGTGCGATTTAATTACCAGCAGAGTCGTAGTTTGGTGGGCGTTCAGAGCTCGGGCTCCGGGAAAGAGGCTTTTGCAGCTTTCTTTGTGGCAGTCATTTGCAAGTGGGTTTGGCTCCGGGCTGCAGCAGGAGCGGCAGCAGCGGCGCTTCCTTGTACGCCGACCCTGGGCGCGGGTCAGGAAGCCCAGACCCCGGACAGGGATGGTTAGAGGCTGGGGTGGGAGATTGCCCGCTGTCTGAGACTTTCTCTCAGGCTTTCGGTTTTTCAATGCGAAAGTGGCTAGATCGCGCGGGAGAGCGAGGAGCGCTGCGCTGATCAGCCCAGTTTCAGACATCTTCACATTTCAAACGTCACCTTCTTCGTTTCATTTGTCTTGGTTCTGGCATGTTTAACAACGCAGTTAGTAATCTCACTAATTAATCAGTTAGCTGGCGTTTTGTAATCACTTTAAACCAGGGTCGGATGTGTGATTTAACAAACTCCCACACATACACTCCTGAATCAAAACCATCACGTCAAGGATTTGAGATTTTTAAAACTCAATATTTGTTGGTCCCTCCGTCCAACCTCACTGCCTGCCAGACAATTTATTTAGCTTCGTGAATTGATCCCTCCTCCTTGTTTAGTTAATTCAACAAAGACTTTTTGCAATCTGTTTGGAGTTTGTCTGATGCCGTGGAAAAGTAGCTGATGATTTATTTGGTTGCTTTTCGATTTCTGTCTTCAGCCCTTCTTTCTCCTCCTTTCAGCAGGGATGTCAGCTGTTATTACTTCCTATTGATCCCTTTGCAAAGTGAGAAGTGAACTAAAATTAATGTCAATTCCACTGCTCGGATCAATAGCTGGAGTTATTTTAATCTGGATTTGCACGAAGTGCTAAATTAAAAAAAATCAGCATAGAGGCAGAAAAGTAACAGTTACTTACTTTCCCTTTGCCTGGCTCTTTACAGTCCCCCAAATGCTCCATCAAGCTGATTATCTTACAATCCATATTTTTTTAATTAAGAAGGTCAGTTAGTTTTCTTATTTGGGGTTCTGTGTTTAAACCCATGACATTTTGACATTGGGAGTGTATTAACTATAGATTTTCATAATGACTGTGGTCTGCTGAAGCCTCATCTATACAAGTTGTTAATGTGAAGAGGGGGGAAGAAAGAAAAAGGAAAAGAAAACTGGCACCCCCCTTCCCCCACAGAGACCAACGCCCACACAGTGGAGTAAAAGAGATGTGGCCTGGGAAAATATTGTTGATTTATTTTCAGTATAATGAAGTTTCAAATGAATAACCAGGTTTGAGTGATTCACTGTGTTCTGTTGGAGTGTCCGGTGCTGTCGCCAGATTACTAATTTATGAAACTCATTTAACATAATGAGGTGATCCAGGAAGTAAAAATAGAAGGGCGAATCCTCTGGTTGATGGTTATTTTGGGGGAAAAACATCCCTCCCCTCACCCCTAGTGTATTCTGTTTGCCCTTTTCTCCAGCTTGCCTCATGTAGTATTGCCTGTGTGACAGACAAGTAGTTCCTTATTTCTTTTGTGAGGAGCTGCTTGGAACCCTTGGAACAGCCCTGGACCCGCTTTCAGAGCATCCATGTTGTATGACCATTAATCTGACTTGAAAACAGCCAAGAACAGTATTCCCAGACTTGTCAGGCTAACTGGCTGTCCTTGGCAGATCATTCCCTGCACTGCTATAACTTGACAGGAAAGTTATTTAAAATTTGGAAGAGAGAAAAATCCGTTAATGTGAGATACATAATCTGGTAATTTAGCAATGATGTCTATAAGGAAAGATGCCAAATGAGGAAGCGGTCTGATGGCGTGCACTCATCTTCCCAATTAATAACAGTCATTGACACGTCTGCTACAGGATGGGAGAAGGAAATACTCTCTGTGCACTGCATTAAGCCGGGAGGATTCATCGAGTGCTTAGCTGAGGTCTCTCTGTTGGAGGGAATAGCAAAGATACTCCTTTATCTAGATGGGTTTTGTTTTTTTTAAGGAAGGGGACAAATTTTATTTGAGACATGATTGTTAGTTTAGAGGTTATAATTTGTCACAGATGGTGCATTTTGGTTACACTTTGAGTTTCGTTAAGTTTTTATTTCGCGTATATTTCTGCTGCTAATAAGGCCTAGTGTTCATCTTATGTTATCCTGACTCATCTACAGCCCTTCTCCCACCCTTACTCAAAATAAATTTTGCAGCAGGATCAGTGTCTATGAAAATGTACAACCTAAATTTAAAAGGGAAATTGAAGGAGGTCTTTCTGAACTCCAGTTTGTTCCAGGGGCCTTCAGCCGACATCAACTCTGACTGGGCCAATAAGCAGAGGAAAATAAGTCAGAAATTTTGTTAACATTTTGCTCTAAATGTTAATGGCAAATTCAAGGCAGTTTACAAATCTACTTAAGAGTGAGTGCATTAGTAACTAAAATTACCAATCCGTTCTTTGCTGCCCCTGGAAGACAGACGTTTCCCCGGAACATATGCCAAAGGCACCCATTATGTTTTTAAATATTGTCAGAGATGGCAGGCACTTTATTGATGAAGGTTTTGTTCCTTCTCAGAAAAGAGAAAGCCTATGTGATTAAAGAGGGGTGTGGATCAAAAATAATGCTGCTGTTGTTTCTTCACATAGTACTTCTTTCTGGAAACAGACTTAGATGATACATGAAGATGTGTGTTTATGTATGTGCCAATGTGTGTGATTTATCCACACGTACAATTTGTTCCAACTAACACGTGGAGATATTCATGGTCTAAATGTGCTTGATTTAGGGATTTTTCAGTCTCTGAGCTTTGTTAGGGAAGATGAGGAGAGGATGCAAATGTAGGGGGGGGTCTTATGAGTAGAACCTGATCTCTGTTTGAACATCAGGCCTGTCATGAGTGGTGTATGCAGGTGCAGGCCCTTTAAAATAGAGACCCCACCTCATCTACTGGGTGACTTGGCCTTCCAAAGCTCATTTGCTCAGGGAATATTGTATTTGGAGGTTTTATGATTTTTTTTTCCTTTGCTGGGCTCAGGCGCATTTCACCCGGAACGTGTAGGGACCAAAGTCAGCTACGCGTACATCACAGTAAGTTGTCTATTGATTTTCCTGAATGAAAATGGTCTGATGCTGCTGCCCACTGGCTCCTAAAGCCTGTGGTGTCTCTTGCCCGAGCATCTGTAAGCCAGAAGGATGGTGTTTCGATCACTAGGGGTTTCCCTTGTCTTTCCTCCCCCTGACCTTCCTCCCCCCCTTTTCTCTCTTTGCTGTTTTCACAGGTCTTAAAAGGGGATGATGCCCCAGTAATACCCCCTGCCCTGCTCCCGGGTGCCACTCCCTCCCAGGGAAGACTGCTTCTTGTGTGACGCGGGCCATAGAAAGAGACTCCGATGGACTTACACCGGGCAGCCTTCAAGATGGAGAACTCATCCTACCTCCCCAACCCGCTGGCATCGCCAGCCCTGATGGTCCTGGCGTCCACGGCTGAGGCCAGCCGTGATGCATCCATCCCTTGTCAGCAGCCACGACCCTTCGGTGTACCCGTCTCAGTAGACAAGGACGTGCATATTCCGTTCACCAATGGTTCCTACACCTTTGCCTCTATGTACCATCGGCAAGGTGGGGTGCCAGGCACTTTTGCCAATCGTGATTTTCCCCCTTCGTTGCTACACCTCCACCCACAGTTTGCTCCCCCAAATCTAGATTGCACCCCAATCAGTATGCTGAATCACAGCGGAGTGGGGGCTTTCCGTCCCTTTGCTTCCACTGAGGACCGGGAGAGTTATCAGTCAGCCTTCACGCCCGCCAAGCGACTTAAAAACTGCCATGACACAGAGTCTCCCCACTTGCGCTTCTCAGATGCAGATGGCAAGGAATATGACTTTGGGACACAGCTGCCATCTAGCTCCCCCGGTTCACTTAAGGTTGACGACACTGGGAAGAAGATTTTTGCTGTCTCTGGCCTCATTTCAGATCGGGAAGCCTCATCTAGCCCAGAAGATCGGAATGACAGATGTAAGTACCTCCTTGGTGCAGCCCTCCCCTAACCCCAGTAGGCCCTGCCTTACAGTAGTATTCAACAGGTCGGTGGCATTTTTCATGCTCCTCGTAATAGGAAGGGCTGACTCTCTCCCATTCAGGAGCTGTGGAGTGCTGACATTTACTTGTGTCTTGTCAATGAGCATTGATAGTTCTTGTAGGAAACGTTTTTCTGAAGGTAGCCAGAGGCGCGCTGGCCTGCACTGCCCTTCCTTCCGGGGCAAGAGTGGCTTATTCTCTGGGGACTCTGGAGTGGAGAGGGGGTGCCGTGTGTATACTGGAGTGAATGTCATTTCATTAGTAAGCATAGGTTCCTAGGGAATTTGGGGGGTGCTGAAGACACCCGTCCATCCCTCTTCCCTTTGCTTTCTTCATTATGTTTCTCTGACCTCGGTATTATTTTTTAGCTTTTCCATTGTACCACATCCAGCAGACTCCACGTGATTTTATTTTCACAACTCTCAGCCCTTGTCCAAATCAGGCTATTTTTCAGAGAAGGACAAAGGTGTCGTCAATCACCATAAAGCATTTCAAACAGCTGTGTTTTCCTTGCAGTCGCGAGGCTAGAAAGCCAAGTTCTCTTGGGATTTAACAGGTTTGCTGGGTGCTTATCCTGGGGCTCCCTTGTAGAACTAGACAGGTTGGTCTAAGTGACTGCTGTTTTGTTTTGTTTTGATGCTCACAACTGTTATCAATTTCTGCTTAAGAAACAGCTCTGTCATGTTCTCCAAGGGCCTTGATGGCCTCTGGCTACACTTACTAATAGTTGGGGCTAAACCTTTGCTTGGAACTTGTAGACTAGGAATGTAGAACCCTGCCATCCTCACCTCTCATGTAATCAGAAAATAATTGCCTTTTGAAGCTTTTGGACTATGGGTAGACCCCCACAGAGCAGTTTTCTTCAAGCCTGGTGAGAATTTATGAACTGGGGGTGTTTTTTTCCAGCCAACCCTTTGTTCTAAGATTTGCTTCATTTTATTTTCTTAAGAAAACTACATTTGAGGTTTGCTTTCCGTCTTCTCTGTTTTTGTGCTCCCCTGTCCTCTCTGTAACCACCATCACGAATGCCATTTTTTTCTCTTCTCTTTATGATGCCGAGGAGAGTAATAGAGACGTTGCTGCTCTCCCCTGTCGGCACTGCTTCCTCAGGCTGTCTCCTTGAATTAGGCACTGTGTTAACTTTCCTGCGCTAAAAGGCATCTGCCTAAACCCAGCGTACCTTTTCAATAAAAGTCATCATAAAATCAACCTGCCTTGTAAATCCATCGCTCTTTGGTTTTGAAATATGTTGCGAGTGTGTCTTTTATGTCAGCGTCTGTAAGCCTGAGACCTCCCCACTTCAGGGAGAAGGCTGCTATCTGACAGCACAACTGCCCATGTTCTCTCTGTCTTTTGCTTTAGCTCCTATTCTACCTTTCCCCCTTTCTGTACAGCTGACGTGTGTGTGTGTGTGTGTGTGTGTGTGTATGCTCGCAGTGATCCTGCTTTGGGGATATACTTGCTGAATACGGGTTGCCTTTGTGTCTGTCTGTTTTAGTTTAGTTTAGTTTTCATTTGTCAATGTGCAAGTGATCAAGGCGAGCTTTAACCTGACCTCTGGCCAAAACTGCCCTGGTTTCGGGTGTGACTAAGTCTGCTCCTTTTTTTCTCCAAACACAAGTTGAAAATGAAACCCTCTCAAAACTAACATGCCACAAAGTAACACCTGGAGATCAAGAAACCTTTCTTCTCTCCTAACAAATCTAGTTTGTCTCCATTTTTCCGCCCAAACCTGTATCAGACCCCCAGAGCAGGAGGAAGCTTGTTAGTCCAGTCAGAACTCAGAGATGCGGATATCCATTCCCCTCCGAGTGTCAAAGCCATAACTCTTCTGTTTGCCTGGTTTGCATTGTGTGGGGGTGTCATCCCCCATGGAGATGGATCCCTCACACAGGAATACGCCTGGGTGGAGAAAAATTAAATGAGTCTGTCTCCCAAAGTGAAATGGAATTCTGACCTTGAAATTAATGAGATTCTGATCAGAAGGGTGGGGAAACTTCTTTATTTCAAATTGTAGTGTTGTATAAATTTGAGTCCTTCCCCCTTTTATTTAAAATATCCTTTCTTTAGTGAGTATTTTGTGTTCTCTTTTTTCCTCTTACACAAATGTTAGATCTATAGGCAGGTCTGAGTGTAGAATGTTTGTCCACTCACATTGTCTAGAGTTGCGTTTGTGACTGATCTTAAATGAGAAATAAAGGTACAAAGTGCATGGGGGAGTGGTATCTTGTGATAACCCTGGATTTGTGTTCCTTTCTCTTTTCCTTCTCTTGGGTGGGGTAGCAACCATCACAGCGTTGTTCTGGGGAACATTTGTGCTTTGGATTTTGAGTTTTGGAAGGCTGGGGAAACATTTTTCTGTAGGGAAGGGTCGAAGAGGTACCGTGACCAAGTCTGCTGCAGCTTTCTTGGCTCCTGTCATATGCCGACGTGTGTCAGAATATTTATGGTCTGTTTTATGTAAATACATATTTAAGGGCCGTTAGAAGGCCTGATTATTCCCACTAGATGCCTTTCAGATCCTCCCTACAGAACCGTTTTGAAATAAGTAATATTTCTCAGATAATCGAGTGACAGTATACAAGACTGCTTCCAAGGGGAGCGCTTGAGGGGCAGATGGGGCAGTAAGGGAGGGTGGGGAGGCAAGAAAAGAGAGGACAGAAAGTATTCAAAAGAGCACGGTGATAGGGTACTGTGGCTTTTGCCCAGATTGCCAAAAATTAACCATGTATATTTTAGGTTTTGTAATTCTTAAAATTTAGAGCTAATCCTTGATATAGTTGACTGATTTTTCAGTTCTCTTCATATAAATAATTTTTTTTTCATAAAATGTAAGAGAAGCTATAATTAAATACAACAGTAAATCTCCTAAATAAGCATGTAGCTTTAGGGTTTTGTTGAGGGGGTGGGGTGAGTACGGGTGTGTGTGTCCCTTAGAGTAGGAGTTTTATGACTGAGTTTTAGGTCAATGAAAAAATCAGTTTTACAATGGAAACACTGACAGTTTTTACTGTCGCAGCCACCCCCTGCTCACACACTGCATCCATATGCAGATATGTCCACATCTGAGAGCATTTGAAAGAGGGGCCTGCAGACATGGTGTAATGCACACGTGTTCTTTCCTTCAATCTGGGTACTGATAGGAAGGATTTCTTTTGTGGTTAAATACCCGTTTTTGTAGAAAGCAACATAGCTCCTTGGGTAAAGTATTGTCTCTCCTAATAGATGATTCCATTTTGCTATTCATCTACCTGGCATCACAGGTGATTCCTGAGGTAGGTGTTGGGCTCTATGGAAAAAAGAAGGCTTTACTCAACAGGACTGACTTCTTTACCCTGGAAAAAGGGAGAAGTATTTGATGAGAAGCCATTCGTGGAGGATGCATGATTCCCCAGGAAGGGGACTGAGGTAACTCCTGTTTATTGTCATTCCCTGAACCCAAGGCTCCTTGTCCATGTCCAGGGAAATGATGTGAAAATTTATGGACCAATTACAAATAGTCCACGTGTGTCTTACATACGAAGTGTCTACAGATATGTTTCCCAAGGCTTTTAAAATAAACATTTCCTCATTAAGGAAACTTTACAACAAAAGGGAAAATACGTATTCTCTGCTGCCTTGTACTAGAATCTATACATTTATGACCCCCTTAGCACTCTGGCTCTTATCATGTGCATTTCCTGATTGATCTCTATAGGCCACTTCAGGGCCCAATTTCTGTCTGGGCGACACAGTCTTTGGCCAGCCTGCCAGTCTATCCACTCAGCCCAAATTGGAGTTGGCCAGAATGCATGTTCACCCTGAGGGCTGAGAGGGACCGGAACTACCCTTGGGGAGCCATGATGGGCCCTGCCTTCTGGCTAACCTCAGAGGTGGGTACTGGGCACTACTTCAGGTGGCCCTCTTTCCTTGACCCTTCCCTGTGGTCAGGGAACCCAAATGTTCCCAGCAGTTTCCAGATGTTCTGCTTTGCTCTCATCTTTGATATATTTAAAAAGTCACTCAAATTTGAAAAGCGCTGAGAAGATGGTATTTTGTACTCTGCGATGTGTCTTTCCAAAAGCACCTACCATTGAAAACCCTATATCCTAAGAATCAAGTCAACTGAGCCCACATAGGCTCAGGGCAGCCTGAAAGGAGCTGGCTGGCAGCATCACTTGAGTGTCGTGAGGGGGCTATGTCCCAAGGGCTCTGGGACTGGGGTGGGTAGGGACCCTGCTCTGGGCTTTTAAGAGAATTGCTCTTGCTGGAGAGGATGTTTGAGGGCAGTTCTCAGGTCACTAGGCTCAACTTCTGGATCGTTGCTGGAGCAGATGACCACCCTGAAAGGGCGTGCACATTGTCAGAGATGGGTCAGATGGTTCCCGCTGCACTGACTGCCCAGACCTTGCCCGATTGTCGACTGTCGGCTCAGCTGCGCCCGGGCTTCTCCCGGAGTCCCTATTCCGTCCCCATCTGGGGTGGGGGGAGGGGAGGGGCAAGAACTCCTGTGATGTGTGTGGTTGTTTCTGGTTGTTCGCTCCCAACACAGTCATGGAGACTCCTTTTCATGCTGCTGGGTTTAATTGTCTTGTTGGGATAAAGAAATGTTTGCACAGCTAAAGTGGGGCCGGGCTGGACGGGAGCAGTCCCTGATGGCTGCAGAGCCATCTGGCCTGGCTTGGCTTGGCTCGGCGCGCCGCTGGCCCGCCCGCCCGCCGGGCGGCTGGGCTCGCTCCCGCTCCCGCTCCCTTCCCCTGCCCTCGCTCCACGCCGCGCCACTCTGGTCGGCGGCTGCCTCCTCGCACGGCCGGAATGCCTAATCACCATGGTGAGAAAACGGACCCCGCAGCCGTCCTCCCTCCCCGCCTCGCGCCCTCCCTCCCATCAATTGTCATGCAGAAGTGATCCGGGCTGCAGTTTCCTCGCGGCCGCCAGCCAGCCCCTCGCCGCTCCCGGCAGAAGGGTGGCTGGTAATTGATCGTTCGGGGGGAGGGGGCGCGGAGAGGCGCGAGGCCGGCCCGGGGGAGGGAAGAAGGACCACAGAGTGCGCCCCGCCGGCTCACTCGAAAAGGAACCCCCCCCCCGCCAGCCTCCGTCACGGAGATGGCGTTCAAGTGGTTTCTGAAATGTTGGTGACCTCGCCGTCGCTCGGCCGGACCGCGGGAAAACTCCGGGCGCCACCCCCGGGGGCCGCCGGGTCCCCCACCCCCGCTCCGCCCTCCACGCCCAGCGCCTCCAGGTCGCGCTGAGAACCGAGCCCAGGGCGGGTTTCCCTACGTCGTCCGAGCAGCAGAGAGCTGGGGTCGGAGCGAGGGAGTGGGCGGGGGTGTAAACCTAGGAGGGGGCGCGACCACGCGGAGGTCCGGGTGGTCCGGGACCCGGCGGGAGGCGCAGATGGGCGGGCGGCGGAGTGAGGGGGCTAGGGGACACATCGAGGGGAGGGGGCTTGGGGGACGAGGCTAGGGGAGGCGGGAGGGCGCCCGGGCGCTCGGAGCCGGGAGCATGGACGTGTGTGCACACGCGCATCCTGATCTAGCGTTGCCCTCGGCTCCCTAGGACTTTGAGGTTTCTCACGTAGGTTCGAAATCTTTACCGCGTTCGTCTTGCTTTCCAAGTCGGGAAATGTTTTCCCAAGTCCCGGGGTTCGTGAATCGCCAGGATGGCTGGTATTCGGGCGAGGCGAGTGGACGTAGCCTCTGACCGTCCGAGGCTCGTAGCCAGCACAGCGGGGTTCGTTAATGTCCCGGCAATTTCTGGAACTCTTCCCACGGGAAGTTTTCCGGGGCTGCCTTCCGGTCAGCGGCCCCAGGTTGATTATTTGGTGGCCCTTTTTTGTTTGAAAACAAAAAACACACATTGTATCCAAATAACAAAAGTTGCTCTCCCTCCCCACCCCTTTTCCTCATTAGGCAGGGAAGAGGAAACTGAAAAATAGAATTATATTTTTATGTTGGTTACCCTTATTTTTAACCCTGATTAACTTCACCCATCTGGTTAATAAATATTGGCACACGTTGAACTAGTTTTTGTAAATACTCAAGAATTTGGACTGATAGTACATTTAATAGAGTTATATTTTTATGATGGATTTTCATATTTTTAACTTTTTAACCACATCCACCTGGTCAATAAATATCGGAATACATGCTGGAATGTACTCTTTATAAATACTTGACACTCAGAGTGATGATACATTTTATTGTAAAACCCACAGGATTTTAACACCAAACTAACAATTTTTGGATTCAAATCTTCCCTTCAGACAGTTGAGCTACATTCTCCAGTGCCATTTCACCCTCCCTAAAGAGAGATGCAGGAGAGGCTGGTTCCATCTCTGGGTGGGGAAGACCCCCTTTAGAGAAGGAAATGGCACCCACTCCAATATTCTTGCCTGGGAAATCCCATGGATAGAGGAGCCTGGTGGGCTGTAGTGCACTGGGTCGCAAAAGAGTCAGACCTGACTAAGCAACTACACAGCAACAACAGAGATGAGCTGCAGACATAAGGATAACATTGCTATATAGCAGCTAAAATGCCTTAAATCTTTTTTTTAATGCCATTTAATTTGTGGCATTTGTGGTTGAACAGAGTGTGATTTTATCCTTTGGAATCTTAAAGTATGCGTTCCAGGGTGGAAATTTCTAAATAACCTCTTTCTTTGGGGCAAGGAGGAGAATTTTCTGCAAAAGAACTTTCACCTACTTAGCCACTTTGTTGTGCCTTTTCCAGGAAAAGATCCTGAACTGAAGCTGAGTTTAGGCCTGGAGAAATGAGAGGCTGTGGTATGAATCAGTCAACCTAACAGATACTAAGTAAATAGTAATTCATAGCCTTACAGCCTTCCCCAATGGATCAGACTTTTCTATTATCTCAATCACATTTTACTGCTAGTGTTAAAAAAAATTTACACTAAATCAGTACCAATCACAGCAAAGGGTTCAGTGTTAGTTGAGTATTGAATAAATTGATGGTGGCGATTATAATCTGATTTTTAAAGTTTTCATCAATTTGCCACACTTCAGCCTTACACTGGATAATATCCATAAAACTGGGCTGTCCCACAGGTATAGTGGTTTGAGGAAAGAAAGGAAGAATTTATATGCCTTGAGATTTGATGAGGATAAAGGTAGGTAGGCAATTTTTCAAGAAATATGTGCGATTACCTTTCTCAAATATAGATTGATTTTGTTGATTATTTCGGTTAAAAAAATCTTTCACAACTTAAAAAGGAGTTTAAAATTTGCTTTTCTCTCCTTATTCTAGAAACCTAAGATCAGAGTCTATCCCCTTCCCAAATGTTTTCCCACAGCATTGCATCCCCTATCATGGAGTCCACAAATACAGATCTGCTTTGTGTGTATTTTAGGAAAAAGTTTCTAGCTAGATCCTGACTGGAGCTGGAAACAGACAAGTGATGTGTGGGTTTTGTAAACACATACAACCATCTGGCAATTTAGACATTTGACCGTCAATTTTCTCTGTGGAATGTGTTCTGATGGAAGATGACCTAAAGGAAATGAAAGTTGTGTTTTGGGTGGGGGGGAACGTGGTGCTGTGTCCAGTACATTCTGTTCAGCAGACATGGAGCTTTAGCAAAGTCTAGACCTGCATGTGTGAAGAAGGAACCTTTTGGTACAGTCTCATGAGAAATCAAGCCCAGTAAGCCTGAATGTGACTCACCAGATGAGGGTTGTCTTTTTCCACTGAAATTCATTTGTAGGCTGAGACTTATGGCTTTGCATCCATCTTAGAGCAGCAGACAGTCAGAAAGCTGTAGGGAGGGGGCAAGGGCCAGCCCTGGAGAGACCTTTGCTTTATTTTCAGGTGTATGATTCCCATTTAGGTGCTAGCTAATCCTATATTGCTCTCACTTGATCTTGCTTTTCAGGGTTTGATTTAAACTGAATCAGAATGGCTTAGCATAATAAATACCTGTTAGAGGGATAAATGCTGTGTTTGCCCCTTTGAGCCTCAACTTGAAGCTGTTTCAGATCAAAAATGGGGAAGCAATATAACATAGTGGCTATGAGTTCAGCCTCTGGAGTAAAATCATGACCCTTTAGCTTACCTGTTCTGTGACCCTGGGCAAATTATTTAACCTCTCTGGGCCTCAGTACTGTTATCTGTAAAGTGGGAATTACAGAACCTAAAAGGGTTGTTGTGAAGGACTGAATGAGATTAAGCAAACTAATAATGCTTAGAACAGTTCCTCACACATACTAAGTGTTCAATACATAATGACTATTATTATTTCAAGGACAATCTGGTGGTATAATCTTCCTTGTTAGAAGCACTGATGTAGTCAAACACAGGGTCATTAATGGCTAGCATGTATGTAGGATCCTTTCATGCACTCATGGCTTATGGTGATGTGGAAAGTGGGGAGGGAGAGAGGCTCAGCTCTTTTCTGTGATAGCAGCTGCTTCACCTCTCTGCATTATTATCCATCTACCAGGATTAGCCCTGGTGGCCCTCTGACCTCTTTCTTCCTTCATTTTATTGAGAAACAAGGTAATATTACAGTTAAAGAAACTGAGTCTCTGAGTCAGGAAAGGACTTAACTAGGGTTGAATATCTAACCTAGTGGTCCAGGTTAGAGAATCCAAATCTCACCAGATTGTCTTATTCTGGAATTTTGTGTTATAAGATAGGTGGGTCATTAGAATTTCTGTGTGCTAGAAATTTGGGCCATATATAATCAGATTTGCTATAATGGCATTTGACTAGTATTAGAATTCAAAGTCCCAGAGTTTCTAATACGTCCTCAGATTTTAAGTTATACAAGCACTTTCTCCCCCTCTCGCCTATGTGAGAGAAATCTGTGAACCTTCCCCCATCTGTGTGTGTCACAGTCCCACAGCATGATGGATTGTCTCTGCTTGGGGGAGGCTTAGGATGGGGCTTGAAGGGGCCTTGTAGGTCAGGAGAGAAATACAGCAGCAGGACTGAGCTGGGGGGGCTGCTGGGGAGGGATTAGCAGGGGAAGGGGAGGGCAGAGTTGGGCGGGGACAGACCTCTTACATAGTGTCTGTGTGCATTCTCCTAGGAGTGAAAGAAGGCTGTCCATTACCCTGAGCGCACAAATAAACTCAGTGCTTTTCTCTTTGTAGAAAGAAAGCCCCATGGGCCTTGGGAACACCAGAAGCTGACCGCCCATCAGTGGGAGAGATGGGAAGTAGGAGGATGGGAGTGAGATAGACTGACCCTCTGCTTGAGGACCTTGGATTTGGGTCTGTTATTTGAGTACAACAGCTCATACTTGAAAAGGCTTCTTGTTCAAATACGTATGTAGCAGAAATAGCCATTGGAGGCCAGTTGTCTGATACCTCAATCCCCATCAGTTCCTTCATGGCTCCATTTAAAAGAAGGGGTTCCGGTCACTCTGAGAGCCAGAATGTCTCCATAGATCGTAGAGCACCCATTCTCCTCTCTCCCAGGCCCCAGTTCTTTCTACTCACAGACTTGGAGGCATATGCGAAATAAGGGAAATGTTGAATGTTAATGTTCGGTTTTTAAAGAAGGGGAGAAAAGTCTGGGATTTAGGCTCCAGTGCCATAGTCACGGTTAGGAAGGAACTCTAGGGAAGGAAAGAGTTGGGTCTGAGAGGTAGATAGGGAGGCGAAGGCAGCAGTGCATGCGAGGGTAAGTAATCAGCAGGACTGCAGTTAGGGCCTAGGCTTTGGCTTCCTTCCTGAGCAGTAAAATGTAAAAAAAAAAAATCCTTAGAACAACAAAAGTCTGGACGCATGGGCTTCCTTCCTGACAGGCCAACCTGGTGGGGCTTCATTCAGCCTGAGCAGCAGTCAAGGCTGATTTACGGGTAAGAGGTCCAGACAGACATGTGTGCTTAACCCCTTCCTAGCTGCAGAGATGACTCCTTGGAAACGCTTCTCTCCTCTTCCAGCTTCCTGTCATGGTGTGGGTAGCTCATTATTGTTCCTGTTTCTTTATTCAAAGAGAGTCCCTACTGCTGAAGGACCCAGAATCTTCTTCATGAAGAAGCTGGGTCTCTGAGAAGTTGAATGACTTGAAAGAGATCTTACCATCCAGCTGGTACTGTGGCTTCTGGCAAGTGTAACTAACAGGCTCTTGGTGACATTACTTTGACTTTGGAATGTTGTGTCCTTCTTAGATCATGGGAAGTACCTCCTGGAATCTCTATTGGGTTGATCTGTGAGTCTCTGTTCCACATCTATAAAATCCTGGTACTGCAGAAGGAAGGGTGCTGCTCATCGAGGGTGTTTTTAGGTGGCACTGTGGATAAAACTGAGGCTTCCAGGTGGCGCTGTGGTAAAAAAAATCTGCCTGCCAATGCAAGAGATGCAAGAGAGGCTGGTTCGATCCCGGGTTGGGAAGATCCCCTGGAGGAGGAAATGGCAACCCACTCCAGTGCTCTTGCCTGGAAAATTCCATGAAGAGAAGAGTCTAATGGGCTACAGTTCATGGGGTTGCAAAGAGAAAAGACTGAACGACTGAACACTCACGCACGTGGATAAAACTATGGCAGAGTACAGGAGGCATTGTTCACTTTCCATCTGATAGTATGATACAATCATTAGTTCATTTAATCGTTCATTTAGTATTTTCTGAATACCTGTGTCCTTCCAGACACTGTGCTGGGTGCTGGTGATATGATGATGGGCAAGACAGATTAGAGTCCCTGCCTTATTGGAGCTGGAAGCTTAACAACCAATTGCAGGATGTTGTGAAAAGTACTCTAATAGAGGAAATGTAAAATGCCATGAGGTTAGAATCAGGAGCACCTAATCTTGTCTACGAGTCAGGGGTAGTTTTCTAGAGGGAAACTATGGGATAAGCTGATATCTGAAGATCAGGGGGTCACTCAAAGAGGCTAGGTGTGACAGTTTGTTTTTCTGGACAAAGTATGGCATCTGAGTGTGGAAGAAAGAACTCCAGAGCTGCCAAGCATTACTCATAATGGTGAGTGTGTGTGTGTATGTTAGTTGCTCAGTTGTGTCCGACTCTTTGCAACCCCATGGACTATATAACCCGCCAGGCTCCTCTGTTCATGGAGTTCTCCAGGCAAGAAAGCCCCATGATGGTGAGTAAGAATAGGATTTCTCTCTGCCAGGGCCTCAGAGCTGACTTTGGGTCTCTATTATATTTCATCCTGTAGCCAGGCATTCTTGAGACTGTCTGTTTGGTGCTTATATGGTTCTGAGGCTCAGCATCATGTAGGATCTTTCTTGTAAAGTAACTTTCTAAAGATCAATCACTAGCAAATACTTTCTGATGACATATGATATCTTAAGAACCGTGAGCACCCACAACCATGCTTGGGATGGAGCAGCCACTCGGGAAATATTTGCCAAATGCAGGACAACCTCAACCCTGATGATGTTTAGGGGGTAGGTCAAGGGCCCTAAGTTTTATCCTAGAGTTCCTGTTCGATTCTACACTTGCCCTGCCTGGAGACTTGATGGGTCTCAAGACCCAGAGTACTCCTGGCCGTTAAACTAAGCCACATAGCACCCAGAATTCTTGGCAGGATTTCTTGGCAAAGTTTCCTGTAGAAGGTGCATTGCACAGACTTGACTTTCATGACAAAGGTTAGGAGTGTAGTGCCAAGACTCTTGAAGAAGGAAAGAAAGAAGGCGAAACCAACCGTTGTCCTCTCCTGGCATGTGTAGGCATACTAACATCAGTTCCTTTCAGCAGGGGCCGCAGGACTTTGCCGTCTCTGCTGTGGTTTTCTTTCCCCCAAGGCCTCTTATCACCATCGTGGCTCTATATCCACAGCATTTCCTGAGCTCTGTGTGTAGAGCCTTGTGTTCGGCGCTGTTTGCAGGGGAGTCGAAGAATCAGGAGATGATACTTCCTCTTCTTGAGGGCCTTATGGTTAAGGTGAGTAGTTAGCATATACATGGGAGAAAAGAAACGATAATGTAAAATAACAGACAGATAAGGCTCTGGGATCTCAGGAGAAGGAGTAATCCCCAAGGCTGCTTTCTCAAAATGGGATCTAAGGACCACCTGCGTCCTGATCATTTGCCAGTGTGAAGGAGGAGGGGGTGGCCTGGGGTTGGGGTGGTGGTGAATGCGATTTACAATGCAGATTCCCAGGGCCCACACCAGACCTCCCAATCAGAATCACAGGGAATGTGGCCTGGAAATCTGCATATTGAACAAGCAGGTGATTCTCCTTAAAGTTTATGGACTCCTCTTCCAGGGTGAGTGTACTCAGAGGGAAGCTTTGGCAAAGGAGTGTGACTTTGGAGGAAGGGGAATCAGAGCTAGGCAGTGGGGCGGGAACAAACCCAGGGGGCCAGAGGTGGCAAGGGTGAAGACCCGGGGTCTGCCTACAGTGGTACCTTCTCCAGTCTCCTGTTGTGGATGGGATCTGGCCAGCTGCCTCCGGGTGCCCCCTTTGCCTTTGCTCCTCCTGTGGTGGTTTCCCTTTTCCTCCTTTATTGGCGATCAGCTAATGGTATGGGCGCAGACCTCCCCTTTCTTGGGCGGCATTGTGATTATGAGGCAGCCCAGCGGAGGGGTTGGCGGTGCTTAGCCAGATGTGAGGGAGGCCGGTGTGCACTTCAGTGCTTCTTGGGTTCCAGCCAGCTCATCTTCCACTGCTGTTATACTGCTGAGAATGGGCTGGAGAGTATTTTTTTTGCCAGTCTCCTCTCTCCTCTCCCCCAACCCTGACGCTTATTTCTTATG
The DNA here is from genome assembly GCF_049115385.1 of Moschus berezovskii. Taxonomy (NCBI): domain Eukaryota; kingdom Metazoa; phylum Chordata; class Mammalia; order Artiodactyla; family Moschidae; genus Moschus; species Moschus berezovskii. The sequence goes on from NC_142463.1 coordinate 19,071,482, forward strand.
CTGAAATGCTCCTTTGTAAGGAAATAAGGGTGAGAGGAATTTCGCAGTGGCAGAATTGGTGATCAGCACCTGCAGGCTGGTTCTCTGCTTCAAGCTTTAACCCTTCTGGGGGCAGCTGCCAGTGGGCAGGAGGTTAAATGAGCCGTGAATAGGGTCCTGGTTCAATGTTCAGGTGGCTGCAGACACCTGTACACTAGTGGCTGCTCTCAACCCTGCTAATGGACTTGGGTGGTGTTCTTTTCCAGCATACTTCCTCCTTCTTAAACATTCATCACTTTGTATTGTAATTATTTGCTTAATTGTCCTGCCTCCAAGGATTCATGTCCATCTCCTTGTGTGAGTCTATCCACTGTTTCTCCTCGTGTAGCACCTTGTTGTGAGAGTAAGCGAACCCTGGATCTCTGTTTTCTGGGCCCAGTTATGCTGAGCATTACCAGCTGGCTCTATGCATTGACAGTCTGAAGGACCACACAGGATCCACCAAAGGCTGAGCACCTTGTGGCTCATTTTCAAGTGGGAGGTGATGACACGCAATAGAGGCACTGGGAACAGCTCAGCAATAGGACAGGAGCACAGAGCCGGACGCTCTGTCTTGTCATTTACTAGTGTTTGGCTTTGGTACGTTGCTTCGTTTCTCTGGGCCCCAGCTCCTATATATTATATACCATGAGAGGTGACAGACAATCCTTGCTCTACTGTAAGTGTGTGTGCAAGCTAAGTTGTTCAGTCGTGTCTGACTCTTTGCAACCCCATGGACTGTAGCCCATCAGGCTCCTCTGTCCATGGGATTCGCTAGGCAGGGATACTGAAATGGGTTGCCATTTCCTTCTCCAGGGGATCTTCCCGACCCAGGGATCGAACCTGCATCTCTTGCATCTTGAATCAGAGAAGATAATACAGATGTGTTTTGGTTTTCTAAAAGTAACCATATACATGACACACAATGTATTATGGATATATATACATGTGTGTGTGTGTATATATATATATATATAATATATACATCTTCCTCTTCCAAGAACATCTGTCTAAAGAGCAGAATGGCCATAGGAGACCAAAGTATCAATAATTTATGAAGCACCTGAGTGTTTGACCTGGAGGGCGCCCTCTTACACACTGTTCCTTGAAGTTGGCTCCAGAAGCGGCTGCACTCCCTGACACTGGCTACAGCTATTTATTTTCCTAGGAGGTTTGGGACAAAAGTTGTGTAGACTTTTTGCGAACGTAGGTTGGCAAACCCCTTTCTGTAGCAGATCTGTGACACCTCCACTGAAATTTTATCTTGCCAGATTCCCACTGAAAGGAATGTAACTTCTGCCTTTCTTCTCACCAAAATTCAAAGTGCCTTTATTTTTTGGTTTCCAGGGCCAGTGACTCTGTTCCTGCTTCCTGGAGGGAAATGTTTTGGCTCAGAGGCATAATGCCCTGGCCTAAGGAATGATGGGCAGAATCAAATTGAAGAGGGCTTTGCCCTGGAGACCTTTCGTAGGCTGCGAGAACAGCCCTGTTCTCCAGGCGTTCTCCAGGCGAGTGGGACAAGATGAAGAGGCTTCTGTCAGATTGGAAGGATTTGGAAGGGCTTGCCCTTAAGGGGGAGCTTTAGAAGTCAGCTAGGCCAGGAGGATTGGAAAGAACAAGCATTTGAAAAAGGCTTTACTTGTGCGGTAAACTTCATTGTGTGATTATTTAATAGACTATTAACAAGCAGATTCATTAACAAGATCTTAATTAACAAGTTCCAGGGTTATTCCTCCAAATTCCCAAGGGAACTGTTCTCCTTCTATTTAGTCCCAGAGACTTCCTATCCTCCTTAAACTAACCATACCAGATGCGTTTAAATTCAGTCTTTTTATTGCGAGTGGAATGACTGCGGGCCCAGACAGGCACAGAGGCTGCTCCTAATAAGAATAGTAACACTTTTGAAGTGCCTTCTAGGTGTCAGGCCCAATTCTGAGTGCTTTACAGGCAATCGTTCATTTAATCCTAATAAAATCCCTATGGGATGGGTATTGTTATTTCCATTTTACAGATGAGGAAACTGAGGCCCAGTGTTTAAGCAATGTATTCGTTGTCACAACAGCAAGAAATAGCAGAGATGAGATTCAAATTCAGGCAGTCTGGCTCCAGAGCTGATGAGAAGGAGGACAAACCCCAGGAGAGGGAGGTCTGTGGGTTAGACTGGTGAGGGAATAAGAATAAGAATCCTTGAATCTGTTCCCCTGTGCTGGACACCGTTCTCAGCACCACACCTACGTATGTCAGGCTGGGTCCTTACTCAAAGTCTCCTGTAGTGAACAGCCCTTAGGCACAGTCTGCTTGGCCCTTCACAAGCCTTTGTCTTTGTCACTCTGTCTACACTGTCAGTTCTGAAATGGTGACTGTGTCATCTCTATTCTCAGTGCCTAGTGTGTTGCCTGGAACGTACTAGTTATGATTTAAACCAAAACAAAAACCAGTTTGTCCAATGTTCCCTTTGATGGGAAGGGGAAGATGTTTTAGCATCTGCTGAATCCTGATGCTTCTTGCAGTGCAGGGCCTGCTTTTGGGATGCTCTGCACTTTACAGATACCACAATGAAGAAGAGCCAGCTACTGAGACAGGGCAGTGACATCTTACCTTTCTGTGCCTTGGTTTCCTCAGGGTAAAGTGGAATTGGCACTGTATCGATCCCCTTTTAAAGATGCTTGCTCCTTGGAAGAAAAACCGTGACAAACCAAGATAGTATGGGGAGACATCACTTTGCAGACAAAGGTCTGTATAGTCAAGGCTATGGTTTTTCCAGTAGTCATGTACGGATGTAAGAATTGGACCATAAAGAAGGCTGAGCACCGAAGCATTGATGCTTTTGAACTGTGGTGTTGGAGAAGACTCTTGAGAGTCCCTTGGACAATAAGGAGATCAAACCAGTCAATCCTAAAGGAAATCAATCCTGAATATTCAATGGAAGGAATGAAGCTGAAGCTCCAATACTTTGGCCACTTGATGGGAAGAGCCAACTTGTTGGGAAAGACCCTGATGCTGGGAAAGACTGAAGGCAGAAGGAGAAGAGGGCAGCAGAGGATGAAATGGTTAGATAACATCACCGACTCAATGGACGTGAATTTGAACAAACTCCAGGAGATAGTGAAAGACAGAGGAACCCGGTGTGCTGTAGTTCATGGCATCACAAAGAGTCGGACACAACTTAGCAACTGAACAACAACATCAATCCCCTAGGGTTGTTACAAGGGTTAAGTGAGTTCATATAAAACACAAATCAAGTCCTAAGACAGGGCCTGGCGAAAAGTAAGCCTTTAATACATGCTAGCTACAATCAGTGTTACCAGGGCTTGAGCCCAGGTTTGGAGTCTCTTGAAACAGGCTCTTTCCCTCCACCCCACACCCCCAACCTCTGCTTTTGGTAACATTACAGGGATACTGAGTCTGGTGAGCCTTGATCTCTTATGGGTTTGTACAGCTTGTGACAGGTCTTTCTATAGCCGAAAAAATTCCTGATTGATATTAAGGAACTGGTACCCACAATATTGTCCCTCCTTCTTGACTCCACTTAAATGGGGTTGGGGCAAGGAGGGCTCAAAATCACCTGATGATGATCCCCCTTTTTAACTACCTTCAAAGGCTTAGGGTGGAAATAACTAGAACTCCTACCCAGAAAAGGACAGTGAGCCATCAGGACTTTCTTTTGGGAGCAGAGGTTTGGTTAGTGTTGTTTTGTTTGTTTGTTTGTTAATTTTTGGCTGTGCAGGATCTTCATTGCTGTGTGTGGGCTTTCTCCAGTTGCGGCCAGCAGGGGCTCCTCTCTAGTCAAAGTGTACCGATTTCTCATGATGGTGTCTCTTGTTGCAGAGCATAGGTACTAGAGCTTCAGTAATTGTGGCACATGGGCTTATTTGCCCCATGGCATGTGGGATTTTCCTGGACCAGAGATCAAACCGGTGTCCCCTGCATTGCAGTGTGGATTCTTAACCAGTGGGCCTCCTGGGAATCCCTGGTTAGTTTTGTTCTTGGCCTCTGCCCTGACAGTCACTGAGACAGTGAGCCCCTGGGCTCTTTGCCAGCTATATTGGGGAGAGGATAAGGGAGTGGCAGAATGCCTAGAATCATTGGGAAATTTGAGCTAGGAAGGAACTATTGCAGGTTGCTTTATTTATCTTATTGTCTAATTACTTACATGAAGCTTAAGACTGATTGATTTCCCTTTGGCGTGCTAAGTCCCTTCAGTGTGTCTGACTCTTTGCAACCCAATGGACTCTAGCCTGCCAGGCTCCTCTGTCCATGAGATTCTCCAGGCAAGAATACTGGAGTGGGTTGCCACACCCTCCTCCAGGGGATCTTCCTGACCCAGGGATCGAACCTGCGTCTCTATGTCTCCTGCATTGGCAGGCGGGTTCTTTACCATTAGTGCCACCTGGGAAGCCCAATTTCCCCTTTATCCTAAGGAAAAAATATTCCTTTATTTACTATCCAGATTTCCATCCCATTTGTACAGTGTGCAAATATCCTCTCCTGAATCTCAACTGGAAGACTTGAAGATTTCTGAAAGCCCCCATTCTCACTGCTGGCCACTTTTGTCCCACTTCAGTCTCCACCATCATCTGTAGTTAAGGATATATTGATGCTCGTAAACCCCCAAACTGGCCTCCCTCTTCCCAACTGAGCATCTTTGTGTTCTTTCTAAGTAGCTTGGCCACAATATCACTTTCTTTAGCAGCATTCTAACTTCTAAGAAGCTTAATAGGCAAGGAGATTGTGGGGTCTTTGACTTTCTCTGAGCCTCAGCCCTAAGTGGTTTATTCTATTAAGCTGATTCCTGTTGGTGCATAGGGCTTTGCTGGATAAGAAGTTGGGGGTAGTGGCAGATGGGAGGTGGAGTTAGAGGAACAGGATGCTTTCACTCCCTCTTCCATTCTGCCCTACCATCCAACCCATTCCTGCCCCATGATTCTGTTTTCAGAGCTCAGGAATGAAGGGAATGGTGATGAAGCCAAAGTATAGAACTTTTCTTAGAGGACTTAAGTTGGCTTTTTCCTGAGCTGTACTTTGCCCCCTCCCCACTACCCTTCCTGCCCATTTGTTCCTGCCCTTCGATGAACTGCTTTGGGATTTGTTTTTTTTTCTCCCTTTCTTTCCTTCCACCTTAACTTTTGCCTCCATTCCAATTCTAGCCACACACACACAAAAGAGTAGTGAATAAAAACTTAAAAACTGTTGATTCAAAGGGAGGAAATCCAGGTGTGGAATGTAGGAAAAAATTACAGATTAAGTTCTAGCAAGGAAACAATGCAGAATTCTTCTTGATGTTTTTTACCTCAGAATTATGCCAGGATGAATTTATTCCTTCTGATATTTTGAGCCAGGTTAAAGATTTTTGAGTTTCCCTATTAACATTCCTTCTTGGTTCTGGATGACCAGCAGGTTGAGAGAGTAGAATAGAGTGTTTTTTCTTTTCTTTTTTTTTTACTGAATCACGATGAGCTGCAGAGAAACTTTTGGGGAACTTTGTGAGCATAAAAAATGAAGTTGTTAGTGAAGTGAGGAAAGGGAATCAATCAGGAGTATAAGTGTAGAAAAAGTATAAGACAGTTTTCATAGAGCAAGGCAAGAAGAAAACCAAAAGTGACCAGAAAGCTAAAAAGAAGAAAAGAAAACTTGAAGAAGGCAGGAAGACAATGGAAATTTTGAAGCATTTCAAGGAATTACATGTCTTGTTTGATAACATAGCCACTGATGAAAGTGTGGGCAAACAGGATCCCATCCACATCATCGGGGGGAGTATAAAGTGATATAGTCTCTTCGGAGGGCAGTTTGGCAATATTTGCCTATGAACATTTTAAATGCAAATATCCTTTGATGAGATTCAACAGTAAGAAATTATCCTACATGTATGTGGTCAAGTACATAAAGAAGTATGTACTTTATTGTATTGTTTGCAATTTGAAAAAAAAATCAGAAACAAATGTACATTGATGCATTTATTGGTAAAATAAATTGTGATACATCTATATAATAGAATATCAGGTAGTGTTTTTTTAAAATGAGTTAGGGCCATATGTGCTTATTTGTAAAACAAGGTACAGAGAAGTATATGGCCCCTTTGTATAGAGAAGAGCCTCTGTATATATCTTTGTATATGCATATAGAACTCTTGAAAGAACACGAAAGAAATTTTTAACAGTATCTCCTTTGAGGAATATGACTGAGATGGAAAGTAGGATTAATACTTTAATTATGTTCTTCTGTAGTATTTGAATAGTTAACATGTGCATAGATTATAATTTAAAAATCTGATTTATGATTTAAAACATAATTTGGAAGCGCTGGAACAGAAAAACTTGTTGTTTAGTGGCTCAGTAGTGTCTGGCTCTTTTGCAGCCCCGTGGCCTGTCCTCTGTCCATGGGATTTTCCAGGTGAGAATACCGGAGTGGGTTGCCATTTCCTTCTCCAGGGGATCTTCCTGACCCAGAGATCTAACCTGCATCTCTTGCATTGTAGACGGATTCTTTACCCCTGAGCCATGGGGAAGTCCTTGTTAATGGGAAAAACTCGTTAATTTGAATAAAACTCTAAAAATTTGAATAAAATATGGACTTTAGTTAATAATAGTATGTTGATATTGGCTCATTAATTATGACAAATTACCATACTAAAATAAGATGTTAATATTGATAATAGGCGAAACTGAGTGTGAGGAATTTGGGAACTCTCTGTACTATCTTTGCAATTTTTCTGTAAATCTAAAAGCTATTCTTAAAGGTTTATTTTTAAAAAAACAATCTGGAAGACTACATTATGGGACAGACCCATAACCTAGCATCTAAAGATTGATTCTTGGAGAGATGAATTGATAAAATTGAATGATTCCTCTGGTTCTAGAACTAATTACTAATTGGTTCCATTTATTTCATGGCCAAATGGTATGGGATATATAGTCACAGTTTCTGGGCAAGTGTCTGATTTCTTGTTGTTGTTTATTAATTTTCTTTTCTGGATTAGTTTGTAAAAAGTTTAACTGATGGTTGTTTCAGTTTCAATGTCCCAAAAGTATAGACTGGTCTGAGAGCTATGTGGTGACAGGGGTTCAAAAATGAAGAGACTTAAATGTGGTCAGATGCTGCTGCTGCTGCTGCTGCTAAGTCACTTCAGTCGTGTCCGACTCTGTGCGACCCCATAGACGGAAGCCCACCAGGCTCCCCCGTCCCTGGGATTCTCCAGGCAAGAACACTGGAGTGGGTTGCCATTTCCTTCTCCAATGTGTGAAAGTGAAAAGTGAAAGTGAAGTCACTCAGTCCTGTCCGACCCTTAGCGACCCCACGGACTGCAGCCTACCAGGCTCCTCCATCCATGGGATTTTCTAGGCAAGAGTACTGGAGTGGCTTGCTATTGCCTTCTCCGCAGATGATGCTACTTTCTTTAAATGAGCAGAGTGGGGTGGACAGAACAGGTGTGAGTGGTACATGGAATCCCACTTAACTGTCTCTGTTTGTGGCCATTTCTGTAAGATTTGCCCCTCACGTGGGCACTGTGGCCACATAGGAGCAAGCCAGAAGACTCCATCCCTCACCGTCCTCTAAGTGGGGTCTCTTTCCTTCGTGCGTCATCAGGGTTAGTAGTGTCCACTAGCAGTTCTTTGCAGCTTTAGGGTCTAGAAAACACACCTACCATTGGCTCAATATGTGTCCACGTCTCTCTTTCTGCCACTGATGATAAGAAATGGTAAAGACCACGTATAAGAAATGTTTCCTCTGAATTAGTTTACATGGCAGCCAGAGGAAGGAGGCCTTGGTTTTACCTTCCCATGGAGTGGAGGAAGGTTTCTGGGCCCTCCCATTGGCCTTGGCACCTGCTTCATGGGAGGGATCCTCTGTAGTACTAGATACAATTGATGACTTCATCCTTCTTGGAACTCCCCTCCCTTGGCTTCTGGGACATGATACTCCTTTGGTTCTTTTTCTACTTCTTTAACCCTGTTTTTATTCCCATAATACCTGGTTTTTCCCCTGTTGCAGCATTTTTTATCATGATAAGATAGTGAAGTGTGCATTTGCAAGGGTAGTAAGTTTAGTTACGTTACCCTATAGAGGAATTTTAAAACAACAATCAACTAAAAGTTTGTTTCCTTTTAAATACCAGGCTGGCAGTTTTAAACAATGTTGGTTATATAAAATATTTCTCTCAAAAAGCACCTTTTGTTGGTCTAGGTTTTGAAAAATTGCAGTGGTTCTTGAATTTTAATCATACACACGTAAATTTCAGGGCTTCCCGGTGGCCCTAGTGGTAAAGAGCCTGCCTGCCAATGCAGGAGATGTGGGAGATGCAGGTTCGAACCTTGGGGTGGGAAGACCCCCTGGAGGAGGAAATGGCAACCCACTCCAGTATTCTTGCCTAGAAAATCCCATGGAAAGAGGAGCTTGGCAGGTTACACAGTGCACAGGGTCACAAAGAGTCGGACAGGGTTGAAGCAACTTAGCATGCACACACTCTTGTAAGTTTCAAGTTTGCATCTTTTCTATTATTTATTCTTTAATTAACATTGTGTTCTATAAGGAAGAACTGGGAGAACTTCCAGTTACACTGTGGGCCCTAACAGCTGTAGATTTGCTTCAAGTGAAAGCACCTAACAGCTCAGCAACATCTGAGCTCACTCAGGGCAGTTTCTATTCCCAAGTCCTATATACTGCATATTCTGCATGTGAATGGCATATTCACAGTAAACAACGAGAGCATGTTAATTGTTGTTTCAATTCTTTGTGACCACTTGGTGTTTTTACTTATGTTTAAATTTTGGAACAGTGAAACAAGCTGTGAACTGAGGTGAGTGACGTTTTCGTTTGGTCTGTGCAAATTTTAGTTCATCTAGTGAATAGTTTACTGAGCTAGAAAATCTTTAAAAATAAAACATTCTTTTAAAATTGTTAATCACTTATGTTAAAACTAAAGAGTTAATAAAAAATAGTTTTGTGCCTGATTATGACATGATTATTTGTTATAAAAAATTATATGCTGTGTCAGATATGCCTGATATACCTCTGAAGGTGATGTTTAAATTGAAATATGAATGATGAGCAGGTGACAGTCACACAAGTGTTTGGAAGAAGAGTGTGTTGGCTCATTGAAAGAGCAGAGGGAAGGTTTGAGGGATAGGATGGGGCGAACTTGGGGGGATACAGAAGGAGATGAACTGGGGAGGGGCTCGACTTCAGAATCTTTTAGATCACAAAGAGTTTGGATTTTGTTCTAGATGCAACGGGAGGCCACAGTGTTTAAACAGTAAAATAACCATGTTGTGATTTATCATTTAAAAGATTACTCAGGCTGCTATGCTACGTGAATAACCGATTAAAGGAAGGTGAGTGCCAGTGAAAGAGGACCACTGTCAAAAGGCAGTAGTCACAGTGGAACAGGAGGAAGGAATCATGTCTTATAGTTCTTGAAATATCCACAATGCCTTTCCCATAGTAGGTACTTAATAAATACTAAATAAATAAATGTATAAAGCACTGTCTTTCAAAACCCCAAAACTGCAACAGAACAGATGCTGCATAACAGAATGTTAAGCCAAGAACATTGACTTTGATGCTCAACAGATTGGGTTTTAGTTACAGCTTTAGCACTTATTAGCTGTGCTGCTTTGGGGCCTCATTTAAACTTTTTGAGCCTCAATGTTCTTGTCTGCAAAATGGAAATGAGCTAACTCATCTTTTTGTTTTATTGAACAAATTAAGTGAGACAATGTATTTATAGCATGGTGCCTGATCTGGTGGCTCAGACAGTAAAGAATCTGCCAGCAATGTGGGAGACTCAGGTTCGATTCCTGGGTTAGGAAGATTTGTGGAGAAGGGAATGGCAACCCACTCCATTATTCTTGCCTGGGAAATCGTATGGACAAAGGAGCCTGGGATTGAGTGACTGATACTTTCACTTTCACCTGATCTACAGTAGCCACTCAATAAATAGTGAGTATGATGGTTAGCGGGCTTCCCTGGTAGCTCAGCTATAAAGAATCTGCCTGCAATGCAGGAGACCCTGGTTCGATTTCTGGGTCAGGAAGATCCTTGGAGAAGGGATAGACTACCTTTAGTGTTCTTGGGCTTCCCCCAGGGGTCAGACGGTAAAGAATCCACCTGCAATGTGGGAGACCTGGGTGTGATCCATGGGTTGGGAAGATCCCCTGGAGGAGGGCATGGCAACCCACTCCAGTATTCTTGCCTGGAAAATCCTCATGGACAGAGGGGCCTGGCAGGCTCCATGCAACAGTCCATGGGGGTCTCAAAGAGTCAGACATGACTGAGTGACTAAGCATATAGCAGGACATGAGACAGTGGTCACTGGAGCTTTGATGTAGTTCCAGCCTTGAGGACAGGGCATCTGAGGGTACTTTAGGGTGTTATAAACACTTTGAATCTTTTCACAGTTGAGATCCTATCTCCTGAATCTAAACTTTCACTGGCTGTTGCATAATGGGATTTTCAAATCTAAAAAGAAAAAATAAGAGAACTCTGGAAAGATAAACTTAGGGTCATATTATCCTCTCAGCTAAGTTATTCCTTTTGATTTTGCTGTTCAGTTCCTTAGTCATTTCCAATCTCTTTGCGACCCCATGAACTGTAGCATACCAGGCTTCCCTGTTCTTCACTATCTCCTGGAGTTTGCTCCAGCTTATGTCCATTGAGTCAGTGATGCCATCCAACCATCTCATCCTCTGTCACCCCCTGCTCCTCCCGCCCTCAGTATTTCCCAGCATCAGGGTCTTTCCAGTGAGTCATCTCTTCGCATCAGGTGGTCAAAGTATTGGCGCTTCAGCTTCAGTAACAGTCCTTCCAATGAATATTCAGGGTTGATATCCTTTAGGATTGACTGGTTTGATCTCCTTGCTCTCCAAGGGACTCTGAAGAATCTTCTTCAGCACCACAAGTCAAAAACATCAGTTCTTCAGTCCTCACCCTTCTTTATGGTCCAACTCTTACATCAGTACATGACAACTGGAAAACTCTTTAATGTTAGGAAGACTCGAGTCTCCTGTCACTTCATACCCAAATGAAACAGTGAAATCCTAAGGGGGCGAGAGTCACTTCTTTGGGGGTGGGGGTGATATAGCTTTCTTTTTCATAAGGTTTTCTTGCCAAGATGTGTGTCTGTCCATGTGTGTGTGAAAGAGAGTGAGTGAGAAGAAGTGAAAAGGGGGAAAGGGCAAACAGTGTACAGAAACTGTCAGCACAAAGGCCAGGGGAGGGACTTGCCGAGGAAGACAAGGAAGTGATTTTGCCCAGTTTAAATCCCACTTGAACCGTGTGGTTTCTGAGTCCTGAACCTTTTGAGGTTCAAGTTGAGTGCACTCTCGACAAAACGTGATTTTCTGGTTCACATCAAAAAGGCTTTAAAAGACTTCGAAGTCTTTTCCTTGGGACATCAAACAGCCCTCCACAAAGCAGGGTGCTGATGAGATGCGTGCAAATGCACAGATTAAACTCTCCTGTGAGGATTAGAATCTCCTTAAGAAGCATGTGAAGTCAGAGACACGGGAGACGGGGCTCCGCCAAACAAACTCCCACGCGGGGACCCGGGAGTCATCGTGCCTGTTTACCCTCAGTGCCTCCCGGGCCTGGAGGCTGACCTTATTTGTTATCAGGTTCACATCGAAGCACCCAGGGAATTAGGAGCTGGAAACAAACTCTTCTGTATTCTCTATCTTGCCTAAGGCAACACTTATGTCCCCCAATAAAAGGTGCAAATTAACTTAGAAAAGATAGGTCATTCCTTTGAAAAATTGTCAGTTGTCTAGGTAGCTTAGAGCAGAATTTTGCTTATTGAACCAGCCCTAATCTTTAGAGAAATAAGGACTTAAATGTCTGCTCCCGTATGGTAAGTGGACTGGCCGACTTTGGGATTAGGGTAGCAGACCAATGGGGTAGACTCTATTTCAGAACCAGCAGCAGATGCTAACTGCATGGATGCGGCTGTGGGTGGGTCTTCGGCATTTACATCATCTCTGAGCTGAGCAACTAAAATATTAATGATTAGCTTTAAGGTGAAGCAACTCGAACTGAGGCCCGTCTCCTGAAGAAACCATAATTAGCAATTAAAGCATATTTAAAAAAACTGTTCCAACCAGCAGCTTCTAAATAAATAATTGTCACTGCCGATTGAACTTGTTTTCTTTCCTTGTGTTTTTTCTTATCTCTGCCCCTCTTCCCCTTGCATAACTTACAACCCTGTAAATGCTCAGTAGCTTTTAATATGATTCTGTCAATACGTTTACCATGGTGACTTGGGCTGTATTTGGCGAGCATTTGAAGAAATCAGTCACTGGTTGGAGGGAGGAAAGACAAGCTGTCGATATCCAGGGAGAAATGCTAATAACCCTGGTGACAAATCGTCCTCTGGATTCTCTAAGGGTTAAGAAAAAGCACCTCTTAGACATGGGAGCTCAGGGCTAAGTGGTGGTGACTTGTTTGGAAGCACAAACATTAGCTGTCACGAACCTGCAATGTCTTTTTCATTGTCTTATTTTGTACCTCTCAAAGCCATGGATGGATTTTGGACACAAATGGACCTGGATTTAGGTCCTGACTCCCCTGCTTTTTAACTGTGTGACCTTGAGCGACTGCCAAACCTTCATTTTCTCATCTGTGAGTTAGAAATTGTAATACCTAGCGTCAGAAGGGGGTGGGAGAGGCCTTGCACAAAGATGTTGTTCACTGCTTCTCATACTCTTCTGGGAAATGACACAGATGATAGAAGAAAGTAAATTTCTGGCCCCAGCCTTGTAAGCGTGAATAGAGGAAAGGAATCTTATTTAGGAGTCTTTCATTATCTTAAGTTTTGTGAATTACACATTCTGGATTTAATTTGTCAATGTTTAAATATGCTTTATTGTTAACAGAATTGGTGTTCTGATATGATGCATTAATTCAACACATATTTATTGGATGCCTACTATGTGCTAGGCAGTTATAGACACAGAGGATGCTGCAGTGAATAAAACAGGTAAGGTCCAGATGACCAGAGAGTCTACAGCTACGTCAATCAGGACACCTAGTACTGGATAAATCTGAGGTCCTCTGTGACCCACGTGAGAGAACATCAAACCCTGCACAAGAGAATCCTAGGGAGGACTGGCTAGTTATCATGATTTTAAGCAGGGAAAAATAGTAAAACATTTTCACAGAACTATTAATATTTTGGCGTATATCCTTCAAGATTCTTTTTATGAGTAGATAGGTAAGTTGACAAAAAGTTTTTATCAAAGTAAAATTAGATTAACGTGCTAGCTTGTGACTTTCCTTCCACTTTTTCATTTATTTTAGACAATGCTCCATCCTGGTAAATACAGATCTGTATAGCACCACTCTTAACAGTTACTCAGTATTCCATAGCAGGGATGTGTCATATTTCATTGAACCAACCTCTGATTGTCTAATTAGAGTGTTCCCAGATTTTCGGTGTTATAAACAACATTTACAGAGAACATCTTTATAAATTCACCTCTGTCAAATGCCTGGTCATTTTCAGAGGATATGTTCTAAAAGTAGACTGCTGGATAAAAATATACATATGTCAATTTTTGTGCTTCTTGCCAGATTACTTATTTCTTCATGCTCTTATCAACACATTATGATGAAACTTTTTAATCTTTGCCAATTTAATAAGCAAAAATGATATTATGTTCTTTTAATCTGCATTTATTTAATTACTAGTGAAGTTAAACATTTTTTTAATATTAGTTTTTTTTTTCTTTTCTGGATTTCCTGTTCATTTCTTTTATCCCTGTGGTGCCCATTTTTCTATTACTGATTTTCAGCACTCTTTTTATTAATACTTTTTTATGTATACATTATGTCTTATATTTTTTCCCAGTTTATCATTTGTCTTGATATATTGGTGGGGCTTTATTGTTGTTTATTTTGCATATATAATGAGGCATTTTATTATTCTTTTCCTATTTCATTTCTAACTTTTAGCTTATCATTTTTGGGCTTCCCTGGTGACTCAGGCAGTAAAGACTGTGTTCCTGCATTCCAGGAAACCTGAGTTTGATCCCTGATTTGGGAAGATCCCCTGGAGAAGGGAATGGCTACCCACCCTAGGATTCCTGCCTGGAGAATTCCATCGATAGAGGAGCCTGGTGGGCTACAGTCCACGGGGTCACAAAGAGTTGGCCACGACTGAGAGACTAACACTTTCACTTTCACTTTGAAAGGTATAAGGCACACCTAATTAATCCTTAAAGCTTCCAATGTGTAGAAATTGCCTCAAAGATAATAGTTCTCATTTGGAAAGGGTCTAAATCCTAAGGTCTTATGGGTGTCCACTCAAAGGGTAGGTAAGAACTATCCATACCTGAGAGAAGACATCTGTAGGGCCCTAAGAACACCAATGAAGTTTATACCCTGATGGAAAATACAAAACAGTAATTTTTTAAAATGTGATAAGTGATATTATAGGAGAAGTGTAGAGGATGCTATGGAAGTAACAGAGAAGAAACTGAACTGAGTCCAGGGTCTTAGGATATACATCCTGGAGGAATAGCTGTGCAACTTGAAATTTTAAGATTGAGTAGAAGTTAGGTAGGTGAAGAGTGGGGAAATGACAAATGCGAAGATTTACAGTTTAGAACTCTTAAGTTATGATAGCCACTAGCCATATGGAGCTATTTAAATTAATTAAAATTAAAGAAGATTGAAATTTTATCTCGTTGGTCCCATTCAAGGGCTGACTACCCACACAAGGCTATGGGTATTTTAGTGGACTGCTTTAATATGGAGATTTTCCTTTTCTTGTTTTCTTTTTTTTTGCCACATGCGTGCTTGTGGAATCTTCATTCTCCAACCAGGGAATGAACCCAGGCCTTTGTTAGTGAAAGCAGAGTCCTAACCACTGGACTGCCATGGAATTCCCTAATATGGAACTTTGTCATCCCTGCAGAAAGTTCTTTTTATTATTATTATTATAGAAAGTTCTATTGGACCGTTTCTGTGAAGAAAGAGCTGTATGTGTTCAGGGACCTGAAAAGAGTTCATTCCAGCAGGTACATACTGTGCAAAGGGAGGAGAAGGGCGAAAGATGAAGAGGACAGAGCAGAGAATGGAGGAACATTGTCAAAGCTGACCCTGGAATTGGGGCTGATGCTCCCAGCCTGTTATGGAAGAAGTGAAAGGGAAACAGGGATTTCCCTGTTTCAGTTCAGTTCAGTCACTCAGTCGTGTCTGACTCTTTGCGATCCCATGGACTGCAGCACGCCAGGCCTCCCGGTCCATCACCAACTCTCGGAGTTTACTCAAACTTGTGTCCATCGAGTTGGTGATGCCATCCAACCATCTCATCCTCTGTCGTCCCCTTCTCCTCCCGCCCTCAATCTTTCCCAGCATCAGGGTCTTTTCACATGAGTCAGTTCTTCCCATCAGGTGGCCAAAGTGTTGGAGTTTCAGCCTCAACATCAGTCCTTCCAGTGAATATTCAGGACTGATTTCTTTTAAGATGGACTGGTTGGATCTCCTTGCAGTCCAAGGGACTCTCAAGAGTCTTCTCCAAAACCACAGTTCAAAAGCATCAATTATTTGGTGCTCAGCTTTCTTTATAGTCCAACTCTCATATCCATACATGACTACTGGAAAAACCATAGCTTTGACTATACGGACGTTTGTTGGCAAAGTAATGTCTCTGCTTTTTAATATGCTGTCTAGGTTGGTCATAACTTTTCTTCCAAGGAGCAAGTGTCTTAATTTCATGGCTGCAGTCACCATCTGCAGTCATTTTGGAGCCCAAAAAAATAAAGTCTGACACTGTTTCCATTGTTTCCTCATCTATTTGCCATGAAGTGATGGGACTGGATGCCATGATCTTAGTTTTCTGAATGTTGAGTTTTAAGCTAGCATTTTCACTCTCCTCTTTGAGTTTCATCAAGAGGCTCTTTAGTTCTTCTTTGCTTTCTGCCATAAGGGTAGTGTCATCTGCATATCTGAGGTTACTGATATATCTCCCGGCAATCTTGATTCCAGCCCTTGCTTCTTCCAGCCCAGCATTTTGCATGATGTACTCTGCATATAAGTTAGATAATATGACAATATACAGCCTTGATGTGCTCCTTTTCCTATTTGGAACCAGTCTGTTGTTCCGTGTCCAGTTCTAACTGTTGCTTCCTGACCTGCATACAGATTTCTCAGGAGGCAGATCAGGTGGTCTGGTATTCCCATCTCTTGAAAAATTTTCCAGTTTGTGGTGATCCACACAGTCAAATGCTTTGGCATAGTCAATAAAGCAGAAGTAGATGTTTTTCTGTCTCTTGCTTTTTCGATGATCCAACAGATGTTGCCAGTTTGATCTCTGGTTCCTCTGCCTTTTCTAAAACCAGCTTAAACATCTGGAAGTTCATGGTTCAAGTATTGTTGAAGCCTGACTTGGAGAATTTTAAGCATCATTTTACTAGCGTGTGAGATGAGTGCAAATGTGTGGTAGTTTGAACATTCTTTGGCATTTCCTTTCCTTGGGATTGGAATGAAAACTAACCTTTTCCAGTCCTGTGGCCACTGCTACATTTTCCAAATTTGCTGGCATATTGAGTGCAGCACTTTCACAGCATCATCTTTTAGGATTTGAAATAGCTCAACTGGAATTCTATCACCTCCACTAGCTTTGTTTGTAGCAATGCTTCCTAAGGGCCACTTGACTTCACATTCCAGGATGTCTGGCTGTAGGTGAGTGATCACACCATTGTGATTATCTGAGTCATGAAGATCTGTTTTATATAGTTCTTCTGTATATTCTTGCCACCTCTTCTTAATATCTTCTGTTTCTGTTAGGTTCATAACATTTCTGTCCTTTATCGAGCCCATCTTTGCATGAAATGTTCCCTTAGTATCTCTAGTTTTCTTGAAGAGATCTCTAGTCTTTCCCATTCTATTGTTTTCCTCTATTTCTTTGCATTGATCACTGAGGAAGGCTTTCTTATCTCTCCTCGCTATTCTTTGGAACGCTGCATTCAGATGAGTATATCTTTCCTTTTCTCCTTTGCTTTTCACTTCTCTTCTTTTCACAGCTATTTGTAAGGCCTCCTCAGAGAGCCATTTTGCTTTTTTGCATTTCTTTTTCTTGGGGATGGTCTTGATCCCTGCCTCCTGTACAGTGTCACAAACCTCTGTCCATAGTTCATCAGGCACTCTGACTATCAGATCTAGTCCCTTAACAACCCTTCAGGTAGATATATCTCCATTTTATGGACTCAGAGGATTTAAGACACTGACCAATACACAGCTAGTTAGTGGCAGAGCGTGGATTCAAAGCCAGACTTGTGCTGATGCCAAAAACTCATGTTCTTTTCCTATATCTCTGCAACAGATTGCAGAACTCTTTGCCAAATTCTCTTTTCAATCAAGGTAAAAGGGATTCTGTCTTAGAACAGACTCCTTTTCAACATGATCCTTCTTCTGTTGAGGGAATATTAATCATGGGTGAGCTTGGGACCCCACCTGAAAGTAAGTATAAGAGAGAGTTTAGAGGCAGAGTGTTTTCTGGAGTCTTGGCCTCCTGTTCTCAGAGTCTGAAAGGAAACCTCCTTCAGGTTCCTGAGAAGCGTTGACATTAGCCACATTCAAGGGGTAGCTCTCCCCAGGGACTGACCCTCAGACCCACGACTGTATGGCCAAGGAGAGCAGCCAGCTTGTATCATCATATCTGAACCCCGGCAGAGGCATTTCTATATAGCCTAATGTGTGACTTGATTCATCCCCTGCCCTAGAACCTGTTGTGGTGGCCACTTCCAAGGTTCTATCTTTATAAGGAAAGAGTGCTGGTCCTCCTTTTTTAAATGGGAAGTCCTTTCCCCAGTACAGTCCCGTCTCATCCAGCAGTTGAAAGATGTGTTAGGCTATGGCTGCCCCAGCCCTAAGCAGCCATGGAGACCAAGGCTTTTAGTCTGCTATCACAACTCCAGGGATTTTCTGAGCCTGTGAAAGTCATGCATGACAGGATATTAAAGAGAATTACCATCAGTATGTGAATTCTAGATTAGTCTGTTTCCCTAAGTACAGCATCTAGTATTTTCTAGGGTGAACATGGTCCTTTCACATCGTCTGAACTGGTATGATTATGAATGAGGGGAAAATTAAATGTATAATCATTCAGAACAGGAATAATGAAGGATGCAAATCTAAGGGAGAAGTACAAGAGATACAGTCAAGGTGATAGATAAAGGATTAGCCTTAGAGATGAGCAGTTATTCTAAGAGGGGTATGTCAAAATGAGAATGTTATAATTAGAAATAAAGAGGTAAAGAATATTTCCTTCAGTTAAATAGTATAATTGGAACTTTTAACTCTTAAACATGGCTTTTTAAAATGCATGGTTGATAATTTTATTTGTTGTTGATAATTAATAGCTTATTAATGTTTTCCTCACCTCGAATAGTGAATTTTAAATTGCAAAAAAATTGTCTAATAGCTTTAATTTAAAAATGAAACTAGATATTGAAATAAATTTGATACTTTTTTATTTAAAAAAAGAATAGTTTTAATTGATGGGGAGGAAGATTCTAGTGGCCTCTACCTTTAAAGCAGGAATTAGAGATCTGTGGAGGAAAGGACAGAGTAGCAGCTGGAAACTTAATACACGGAGAAGGTTTCTGATCTCCACCAAATGTAATGCATAGACTACTCTAGACATGATTATAAGAGGAGCAAGCAGCATTTCTTCATTCTGCAAATTTATGGAGTACTGTACCTATTATAGGGACATCCCTAAGGGCACAGCAGTAAAGAATCTACCTGCTGCAGAGACAGAGGAGACACGTGTTCGACCCCTGGGTCAGGATGATCCTCTGGAGGAGGAAATGGCCACCCATTCCAGTATTCTTGCCTGGGAAATCCCATGGACAGAAGAGCCTGGCGGCTACAGTTCATAGGGTTGCAAAGAATCAGACACAACTGACCGACTGAACACATACACACACACACACCTAACTACTATACACTGTGAACTGGTAGGTCATAAGAATCCAATTAAACAAGACTCAGCTTCTTTCTTCAAGAAACTTACAGTTGTGAACATAGATATATAAGCAGTCAAATATGTTATATTGCAGCAAGTATTTTAAGACAGATAAGTACATGGTATAGTTCAAAGGAATTAGGTCAAAGAATCCTTTTTTTTTTTTCAGTTTTATAACTTGATTTCACAATCAATCATAAGTTCTCACCAATATTGACTGCAGATTTTTGAAAGCAGTGACAGGGGCATAGGTATCTGGCGTATACAGTTTATTTGGTAAACTTCATTCTCAGCATGTTTTCTGGACAACCACACCTGAGTGGATTCAGTATAGGGCATTCCTTCCTTTGGCCCAGACAACTTTGTTGAGCCCGGTATCAATGCATTCATCTGGAGTGCCTTTTTTTTTCACAGCAGATTTCCAGATCTGAGTGCCTGAAATCAGGCACAGAAAACTAGTCAATCTGATCACATGGACCACAGCCTTGTCTAACTCAATGAAACTAAGCCATGCCGTATGAGGCCATCCAGGACAGGCAGGGTCATGGTGGAGAGGCCTGACAGAATGTGGTCCACTGGAGAAGGGAATGGCAAACCACTTCAGTATCTTGCCTTGAGAACCCCATGAACAGTATGAAAAGGCAAAACAATAGGATAATGGATGAGGAACTCCCCAGGTTGGTAGGTGCCCAATATGCTACTGGAGATCAGTGGAGAGTGATCAGTGAGTGCCTGAGGGGTATACTTCTTGAAATCTACACCATGGTGGTGGTGGTGGTTCAGTTGCTAAGTCATGTCCGACTCTTTGTGACCCCATGGAGTGTAGCACACCAGACCTCCCTGTCCCTTACTATCTCCTGGACTTTGCCCCAGTTAATGTCCATTGAGTCAGTGATGAGCCCTGAATTTTACGATAAGGAGCTCATGATCTGAGCCACAGTTGGCTCCAGATCTTGCTTTTGCTGACTATATAGAGCTTTTCTATCTTTGGCTGCAAAGAATGTAATCAGTCTGATTTTAGTACTGACCATCTGGTGATGTCCATGTGTAGAGTCTTCTCTTGTGTTGTTGGAAAAGGGTGTTTGCTACTACCAGAGCATTCTCTTGGTAAAACTCTGGTAGCCTTTCCCCTGCTTCATTTTGTTCTCTAAGGCCAAACTTGCCTATTACTCCAGGTATCTCTTGATTTCCTACTTTTGCATTCCAGTCCCCTATGATGAATAGGACATCTTTTTATGGTGTTAGTTCTAGGAAGTCTTATCAGTCTTCATAGAACTGGTCAACTTCAGCTTCTTTGGCATCAGTGGTTGGGGCATAGACTTGGATTACTGTGATGTTGAATGATTTGCCTTGGAAACAAACCGAAATCATTCTGTCATTTTTGATGTGCCTGTAATTGTTAATGGTGTAGTCTGTGGTCACTACCTCACTGATGCCAGAACAGTCCTCCTTCATTTGACCCTTCTTTGCAGGATCCAGGTTGGAAAGCAGGGGATCCTTTATGTTTTGATTCACAGGTATCTTCTATGTGAAGTCTTTTCTGATTTTTAATTTTCAACAAAAATAGCTTTTCACTTATAAATGCATCTAGCAGTATACTGTTGTTAATGTGCCTCTTGGTTTTTTCCTAAGTGCATTACTTTTTCTTTTATATTGTGAAATATAGCTTCCCTTGAGAAAGATTCACAAAACATATGGGTACAGTTAAACAAATAATGGAACACTCAATGAAACTGCAGCCAGCCCAAGAAACAGAACATTTCTAGCATCCTAGAAGTCCTTGTATCCTTCTCCTTGATCATAACCCACCCCTCCCTTACCTGGATATTCACTCCCTTGATTTTTTTTAACTCTATTTATTTGGCTGTACCAGGTCTTAGTTGAATGGTTTGCCTTGGAAACGAACAGAAATCATTCTGTCGTTTTTGAGATTGCATCCAAGTACTGCATTTCGGACTTTTTTGTTGACCATGATGGCTACTCCATTTCTTCTAAGGGATTCCTGCCCACAGTAGTAGATATAATGGTCATCTGAGTTAAATTCACCCATTCCAGTCCATTTTAGTTCACTGATTCCTAGAGTATTGACGTGCACTCTTGCCATCTCCTGTTTGACCACTTCCAATTTGCCTTGATTCATGGACCTAACATTCCAGGTTCCTATGCAATATTGCTCTTTACAGCACTGGACCTTACTTCTATCACCAGTCACATCCACAACTGGGTATTGTTTTTGCTTTGGCTCCATCCCTTCATTCTTTCTGGAGTTATTTCTCCACTGATCTCCAGTAGCATATTGGGCACCTACCGACCTGGGGAGTTCATCTTTCAGTATCCTATCATTTTGCCTTTTCATACTGTTCATGGGGTTCTCAAGGCAAGAATACTGAACTGGTTTGCCATTCCCTTCTCCAGTGGACCACATTCTGTCAGGCCTCTCCACCATGACCCGCCTGTCTTGGGTGGCCTCATACGGCATGGCTTAGTTTCATTGAGTTAGACAAGGCTGTGGTCCGTGTGATCAGATTGACTAGTTTTCTGTGATTATGATTTCAGTGTGTCTGCCCTCTGATGCCCTCTCGCAATACCTACCATCTTACTTGGGTTTCTCTTATCTTGGACGAGGGGTATCTCCTCACGGCTGCCCCTTCTGACCTTGAATGTGGAGTAGGTCCACTTGGGAAGGAAAGTTATGACCAACCTAGATAGCATATTAAAAAACAGAGACATTACTTTGCCAACAAAGGTCCATCTAGTCAAGGCTGTGGTTTTTCCAGTGGTCATGTATGGATGTGAAAGTTGGACTGTGAAGAAAGCTGATCACCAAAGAATTGATGCTTTTGAACTGTGGTGTTGGGGAAGACTCTTAAGAGTCCCTTGGACTGCAAGGAGATCCAACCAGTCCATTCTAAAGGAGATCAGTCCTGGATGTTCATTGGAATGACTGATGCTAAAGCTGAAACTCTAATACTTTGGCCACCTCATGCAAAGAGTTGACTCATTGGAAAGGACTCTGATGGAAAGGACTCTGGGAGGGATTGGGGGCAGGAGGAAAAGGGGATGACAGAGAATGAGATGGCTGGATGGCATCACCGACTCGATGGATGTGAGTTTGAGTGAACTCCGGGAGTTGGTGATGGACAGGGAGGCCTGGATTCATGGGGTCACAAAGAATCAGACACGACTGAGCGACTGAACTGAACTGAACTGAACTGAGGTCTTAGTTGTGGCACTCGGGATCTTCAATCTTCATTGTGGCATGTGTGATATTTAGTTGCAGCATGTGAACGCTTAGTTGCAGCATGTGGAATCCAGTTCCCTGACCAGGGATTGAACCCAAGCCCCCTTCATTGAGAGCTCAGAGTCTTAGTCACTGGACCACCAGGGAAATTCCTCCCTTGACTTTTATAATGATTCCTTTCAGTTTTTCTTTATAATTTTATTACATATATCTCTATCCCTAAACAATTAGTGCTTTTGGATATTTATATGGGTAAAATTTTTGCCAAAGCAAAAACAACACCCAGTTGTGGATATGACTGGTGATAGTAGTAAAGTCTGATGCTGTAAAGAACAATATTGCATAGTAACCTGGAATGTTAGGTCCATGAATCAAGGTAAATTGGAAGTGGTCAAACAGGAGATGGAAAGAGTGAACATTGAGATTTTAGGAATCAGTGAACTAAAATGGACTGGAATGGGTGAATTTAACTCAGATGACCATTTTATCTACTAATGTGGACAAGAATTCCTTAGAAGAAATGGAGTAGCCCTCATAGTCAACAAAAGAGTCTGAAATGCAGTACTTGGATGCAATCTCAAAAATGCCAGAATTATCTCCATTTGTTTCCAAGGCAAACCATTCAATATCACAGTAATCCAAGTCTATGTCCCAACCTGTAACGCTGAAGAAGCTGAAGTTGAATGGTTCTATGAACAACTTCATTCAAGACCTTCTAGAACTAACACCCAAAAGAGATGTGCTTTTCATTATAGGGGACTGGAATGCAAAAGTAGGAAGTCAGGAAACACCTGGAGTAACAGGCAAATTTGGCCTTGGAGTACAAAATGAAGCAGGGCAAAGGCTAACCGTTTTGCCAAGAGAACGCACTGGTCATAGCAAACACCCTCTTCCAACAACACAAGAGAAGACTCTACACATGGATATCACCAGATGATCAATACCAAAATCAGATTGATTATATTCTTTGCAGCCAAAGATGGAGAAGCTCTATACAGTCAGCAAAAACAAGACTGGGAACTGACTGTGGCTCAGATCATGAATACCTTATTGAAAAATTCAGACTTAAATTGAAGAAAGTAGGGAAAACCACTAGACCATTCAGGTATGACCTAAATCAAATCCCTTACAATTATACAGTGGAAGTGACAAATAGATTCAAGGGATTATATCTGATAGAGTGCCTGAAGAACTATGGACAGAGGTTTGTGACATTGTATAGGAGGCAGGGAACAAGAACATCCCCAAGAAAAAGAAGTGCAAAAAGACAAAATGGTCATCTGAGGAGGCCTTACAAATAGCTGTGAAAAGAAGAGAAGTGAAAAGCAAAGGAGAAAAGGAAAGATATACCCATCTGAATGCAGAGTTCCAAAGAATAGCAAGGAGAGATAAGAAAGCCTTCCTCAGTAATCTATGCAAAGAAATAGAGGAAAACAATAGAATGGGAAAGACTAGAGATCTCTTCAAGAAAACTAGAGATACTAAGGGAACATTTCATGCAAAGATGGGCTCGATAAAGGACAGAAATGGTATGGACCTAACAGAAGCAGAAGATATTAAGAAGAGGTAGCAGGAATACACAGAAGAACTATATAAAACAGATCTTAATGACCCAGATAATCACAATGGTGTGATTATTCACGTAGAGCCAAACATCCTGGAATGCAAAGTCAAGTGGCCCTTAGAAAGCATTGCTATAAACAAAGCTAGTGGAGGTGATAGAATTCCAGTTGAGCTATTTCAAATCCTAAAAGATGATGCTGTGAAAGTGCTGCACTCAATATGCCAGCAAATTTGGAAAACTCAGCAGCGGCCACAGGACTGGAAAAAGTCAGTTTTAATTCCAATCCCAAGGAAAGGAAATGGCATTCCACTCCAGTGTTCTTGCCTGGAGAATCCCAGGGACGGTAGAGCCTGGTGGGCTGCCGTCTATGGGGTCGCACAGAGTCGGACACGACTGAAGCGACTTATCTGCAGTAGCAGCAGCAAGGAAAGGCAATGCCAAAGAATGTTCAAACTACCGCACAATTGCATTCATCTCACATGCTAGCAAATCAATGCTCAAAATTCTCCAAGCCAGGCTCCAGCAGTATGTGAACTGAGAACTTCCAGATGTTTAGGCTGGTTTTAGAAAAGGCAGAGGAACCAGAGATCAAATTGCCAACATCCACTGGATCATCAAAAAAGCAAGAGAGTTCCAGAAAAACATCTACTTCTGCTTTATTGACTACACCAAAGCCTTTGACTGTATGCAGTTCAGTTGCTCAGTTATGTCCGACTCTTTGCAACCCCATGGACTGCACACGCCAGGCCTCCCTGTCTATCACCCACTCTTCCCTGTCTATCACCCACTCCCAGAGTTTACTGAAATTCACGTCTATTGAGTCTGTGATGTCATCCAACCATCTCATCCTCTGTCATCCCCTTCTCTTCCCACCTTCATTCTTTCCAAGCATCAGGATGTTTTCCAGTGCGTCAGTTTTTCGCATCAGGTGGCCAGAGTATTGGAGTTTAAGCTTCAGCGTCAGTCCTTACAATGAATATTCGGGACTGATTTCCTTTAGAATTGACTGGTTGGATTTCCTTGCAGTCCAAGGGACTCTCAAGAGTCTTCTCCAACACCACAGTTCCAAAGGATCAGTTCTTCGGTGGTCAGCTTTCTTTATAGTCCAACTCTCACATCCATACATGACCACTGGAAAAACCATAACTTTGACTAGACGGACCTTTGTTGGCAAAGTAAAATTCATAAAGAGATGGGAATACCAGTCCACCTGACCTGCCTCCTGAGAAATCTGTATGCAGATCAAGAAGCAACAGTTAGAACTGGACAAGGAACAACAGACTGCTTCCAAATCAGGAAAGCAGTGTGTCAAGGCTGTATATTGTCACCTGCCTTATTTAACTTACATGCAGAGCACAGTATATGAAATACCAAGCTGGATGAAGCACAAGCTGGAATCAAGATTGCCAGGAGAAATATCAATAACCTCAGATATACAGATGACACCACCCTTATGGCAGAAAACCAAGAAGAACCAAAGAGCCTCTTGATGAAAGTGAAAGAGGAAAGTGAAAAAGTTGTCTTAAAACGCAACATACAGAAAATGAAGATCATGGCATCCAGTCCCATCACTTCATGGCAAATAGATGGGAAAACAGTGGAAACAGTGAGAGACTTTATTTTCTGGGGCTCCAAAACCACTGCAAATGGTGACTGCAGCCATGAAATTAAAAGACGCTTGCTTCTTGGAAGAAAAGTTATCCCAAACCTAGGCAGCATTTTAAAAAGCAGAGATGTCACTTTGCCAACAAAGGTCAGTCAAAGCCATAGTTTTTCCAGGAGTCATATATGTATGTGAGAATTGGACTATAAAGAAAACTGAGTGCCAAATAATTGATGCTTTTGAAGTGTGGTGTTAGAGAAGACTCTTGAGAGTCTCTTGGACTGCAAGGAGATCCAACCAGTCCATCCTAAGGGAAATCAGTCCTGAATATTTGTTGGAAGGATTGATGCTGAAGCTGAAGCACCAATACTTTGGCCACCTGATGCGAATAACTGACTCTTTGGAAAAGACCCTGATGCTGAGAAAAATTGAAGGCAGGAGGAGAAGGGGATGACAGAGGATGAGATGGTTGGATGGCATCACCTACTCGATGGACATGAATTTGAGCAAGCTCTGGGTGTTGGTGATAGACAAGGAGGCCTGTTGTGATGCAGTCCATGGGGTCTCAAAAGAGTCAGACACATCTGAGCGACTGAACTGAGCTGATGGGTAAAATTGTGTTTTTGTACTATTGGGTCTCGATTCCTCTGTTCATTATTAAGAATATAGGATTCATCCATATTATTGCATGTAGCTAGAATTCATTCATTTTTATTTCTATGTTATAGTCCGTTGTATGGATATACCCTGATTCATGTATCCATTCTAATGATGGTATACATTTAGGTATTTCCAGTTTTTCTTCTTATGAAAAGTACTACTGTAAATATTTTAATATTTGTACCGTTAAGTGCCCTGGTGTACAGGGTATAAGTTTCATTAGGGTAGAAATCTGGATGTAAAATTGCTGGGTTCTGAGATAAGAGCTTCTTCAATTTTATTAGTTAACAGCGAGCTGTTTTCCAAAGAGGTTCTGCCAGTTTATTCTACTACCAACATGTGCATAAGAATTTTTGTTTTTCCACATTCTCACCAGTGCTTGGTATTGTGAGACCTTTTCATTTATACCAGCCTTGTTGATATATAATGATGACTCAGTGTGGTTTTTATTTACATTTCCCTGGTTACTAGGTAGAGTACCTTTTCATATCTTTATTGGCCATTGCATTTTCTTTTTTGTGTGACGTACTTGTCCAAAGTTTTGCTCATTTTTCTGTTGAGTTTTCTTTAACCTTATTTCTTCTCATAGACTTAGTATTTCTCTTTCAATTTCCATAGAAGAATCTCCTACAAATATATATATTTATGTGTGTGTGTGTGTATGCCATGCCATGCAGCCTGTGGGATCTCAGTTCCGTGACTAGGGATTGAACCCTGGCCATGGCAGCAAAAGCCCCAAATCCTAACCACTGGACTGCCAGGGAACTCCCAACCTACAGATAAATTCTGTATATTCTAACTGCTTCCCTTATCTTTAACTCCGTCCTCTTCATTGCTGTCAGAGTTCCATTTCAAGACAAGCCCTGTTCTTGTAACTCCTGTGCCTGGAATCCTTCAGTGACCCCCATGGCCTCACAGGCAGCACCACGTGGAAAGCCCTCCATCATCTGCCCGCCGCCCAACAGGTCTCAGCTCTTACAAGTTCCTCTTAACCCCTCCTCCCTCCCTTTTTCCTGTAACCTCCATCTCTACCAAATTGCTTGCAGTTCCTTGAACGCATAAAATTGTTTTACATCTGTCTTTACCAGTTATCCTTTTTCTTCCTTTTGCCCTTAATTTGGAAAATACCCTTTTGGGGGTGCGGGGCAGGGAAGCATATAAGAATAGCTTTATTACTTTGCCAAGCAAAGAGGAGCACAGTAACATCACCTTGTTTATATGGAATTTAGAAAGACAGTATCAACGATCCTACATGCAGGGCAGCAAAGGAGACACAGACTGCTGGACTCAGTGGGAGAAGGCAAGGATGGGGTGATTTGAGAGAATGTACCGAAACACGTACATTCAGTTCAGTTCAGTCGCTCAGTCGCGTCTGACTCTTTGTGACCCCATGAATCACAGCACGCCAGCCAGGTCTCCCTGTCCATCACCAACTCCCAGAGTCCACCCAAACCCATGTCCATCGAGTCAGGGATGCCATCCAACCATCTCATCCTCTGTCGTCCCCTTCTCCTCCTGCCCTCAATCTTTCCCAGCATCAGGGTCTTTTCAAATGAGTCAGCTCATTATATGTAAAATAAATGACCTGTGCAAGTTCGATGCATGAAGCAGGGTACCCAAAGCCAGTGTTCTGGGACATCCCAGGGGGATGGGGTGGGGAAGGAGGTGGGAGGGAGTTCAGGATTGGGGGGAGCACCTGTATACCTATGGCCAATTTATGTTTATGTATGGCAGAAACCATCACAATATTGTAAAGTAATTATTCTCCAATTAAAATAAATAAATTAATTTTAAAATAATTTTAAAAAAAGAAGGACACGGTAGACTCCTGTCTTGAAAAGCTGTTTTTAAAACTCATTTCAAAGGTCACTTCCTTTATGAAACCTCTCCAGTTCACCTTCTCATCTCTCATTAACTTCTCCATCTCTTGTCCTTCTCAACACACTATTATTATTTCTAGTAGGGCTAGAATATACAGTTTAGTATACAGATTAACCATACTCTATTGTATGTTTAGTCTGTACAACTGTCTCCCCCATCAGATTGTATAAGCCCTTTGAAGGCATGGGAAACCACTGAATGTAGAGAAATTTCTCATTTCTCTTTTCATTCTCAGGGCCTAGCACAGTATCTGGCACAGAGCAGGTGGTGGTAAATAGTACAAATTGTTTTTAATGTTATAACAATTATTATAGGTACATGTCTATCTGTTTTCCTTATTAAATTGTGAATTCCTTGACCTGGTACTTGGGTGGCATGCAGTGACACTTGTCTAATGAATGAACAATTTATAAAAACATCTGAAAACAGCCATTGCTTTAAAGCAATATTTGAAGTAGGAATAGAGACGTCATGAGTATTAAATTTTCAGAGAAATGAATTTGATTTACATCCATCTCATGAAGATGAACATTTTAGCTCAAACTAATTCAAAGCAAAATTTTATAAGAAGAAATGTAAAATGTAATGCTTCGGTTAAAATTTTAAGCTGTAAAAGTAGAAAAAGCCTAGGTTGTTGGTTCATATGGAAAAGGAGTTTGAATCTGTTATGTGATACTGTCCATCTAAAAATTTAAGTTGCTGACTCCTGCAGCTCAATTCCAGAAAAATAAATGACCCAATCAAAAAATGGGCCAAAGAACTAAACAGACATTTATCCAAAGAAGACATACAAATAGCAAACAAACACATGAAAAGATGCTCAACATCACTCATTATCAGAGAAATGAAAATCAAAACCACAATGCAGTACCATCTCATGCTGGTCAGAATGGCTGCTATCCAAAAATCTACAAACAATAAATGCTGGAAAGGATGTAGAGAAAAGGGAACCCTCTTATACTGTTGGTGGGAATTCAAACTAGTACATCCACTATGGAGACAAGTGTGGAGATGCCTTAAAAAACTGAAAATAGAACTGCCATATGACCCAGCAATTCCAATGCTGGGCATACACACCAAGGATACCAGAATCGAAAGAGACATGTGTACCCCAATGTTCATCGCAGCACTGTTTACAATAGCCAGGACATGGAAGCAACCTAGATGTCCATCAGCAGACGAATGGATAAGAAAGCTGTGGTACATATACACAGTGGAATATTACTCAGCCATTAAAAAGAATACACTTGAATCAGTTCTAATGAGGTGGATGAAACTGGAGCCTATTATACAGAGTGAAATGAGCCAGAAAGAAAAACACCACTACAGTATATTAACGCATATATATGGAATTTAGAAAGATGGTAATGATAACCCTGTATGCAAGACAGCAAAAGAGACACAGATGTATAGAACAGTCTTTTGGGCTCTGTAGGAGAGGGCGAGGGTGGGATGATCTGAGAGAATAGCATTGAAACATGTATATTATCATATGTGAAACAGATTGCCAATTCAGGTTCGATGCATGAGACAAGGCACTCAGGGCTGGTGCCCTGGGATGACACAAAGGGATGGGATGGGGAGGGAGGTGGGAGAGGGGTTCAGGATGGGGAACACATGCACACCCATGGCTGATTCATGGCAATGTATGGCAAAAAACACTACAATATTGTAAAGTAATTAGCCTCCAATTAAATTAATTAAAAAAAATAAATTAAGTTGCTGAAGTAGGTTATAATTTGCATGCAAGTGTGGATGGAAAGATGAAAATCTAAGGAACACAGTGTGGAGATTATCCTTTGATTAGTAATTATGTTTTTTTGTCTGAAAAGCTGTCATTGTTACAATGAAACCTTCTATGGCCCAGCTAAGACTTTCTTTGCTCAACAAGAATGACTGTTCCTTTCTAAAACCATTTTCAAGATGACAAAGTGGATGAAGTTCATGTGCCTGGCACTCTGTCATAGACAAAGCTACAATGATGTACAATTTCTGATCCATGATGTACAATTTCTTTCTCTCCCCACCTTCAAGAAAGCATATCATAACGCAAGTGAGCAAGAGTGACGTTATTTATTATAGTGATGACCTTGATCTGCTCCAAATTATTTTTTCTAAAAACTCAATCATTTCTCTGAATTTCAATACTAAGAAATTACTATATTCCTCATGGTTGACATCTTGGTTGAGAACCAAGTTCCGTACAGAGGTATATTTGTAGGGAGAAGAGAGATTTTGGAATCGCACCAATAATAATTTGGATTGCACCTCAGTCACTGCCGTGCGATCCTCTGCTAGTTGCTTAATATCTCTGACTTTCATCTGAAGAATTGACCACTTTATAAGTTCCTGTCAGGACTATAAATAATTATGTAAAACACTCAGCATAGTGCCTACCTCCTAAATCTCTTTCAAGTCTGTATATAGTAATATATATATATATTTATCTTCTGGCTCCTCACCTCTCTGTGGCTGAATCCCTGTTTTAAGCCACTAATATCTGTGTTCCAGATTGCTGTAGCATCCTTCTTACTGGTTTTTTGCTACCCCAGCCTTGCTTGCCCTGTTTTGTTCAGAGCAAAGGATATTCTACAAGGCTGACCTGAACCCTTAACCCCTAACACGTGGAGATGGATATGTGGCTGCCATTTATTGAGCACCTATCACATGACAGGAGCTGGCCTAGTATCTTATGTTTTATATCATTGAATCCTCACAATAAGACCATGATGTCAGTACCATCATTCACCTTTAAAGAACTGAAAGTTGCAGAGATTGAATGACTTGCCCATGGCCACTCTGCTAGAAAGTAAGGTGCTCTGTGTGTGTCCAGGGTTCTCTGGTTTCAAAGTCTATGCTCTGTTCCTGTTTCATGCTACCTCTGTATCAGGCTCAGAGCCTGGTGCTGTTAAACCTCTTCATCTCATGACTGACGCCCTGTGTGCTGGTTCTGGGCTTACCACATGGTCTCCTAGGAGTCTTGCTTTGCACATCACTTGGCTACAGGGAGATGACGATGGCAGCAAATATCTGGTCATATATTAATGAACTGGTACTCTAGTTTTAATCTTCAGTTTTTTACGACTTAGTGAACATGCAGAAACCCCCCTAAGTTCTCTCAACTCTGGACAACTTGATCTCATGAATAGCCGTCAGCAATATCAGTCACAATATACCCAAACTGATTTTGTTAACTTTCCCTCTTTGGAGAGACAGTGTAACCTGGACCAGTAAGGCTGAAGGCCAGGGTCTGGACTTTGATAAATTTGCCACGGGAAGTACCACCTGCCGTGGGTCTTCTGGCAGCCAGCCTGCTGCTCCAAATTACTACTTTCTGATGTCTACAATTAACCTTGATGACAGTGATGAAAAGTCTTATATTTGATTTGAGACTTGACTGGTTTTGTAGAGTTTTAGCTGGTAACAGAAATGTAGACTCTGTCTACATTTGGTTTTATGAGACAGGCTGGTCTTTGTGAATGGCTGCTCATTTCCTAATGTTTTCTCAAGCATTCAATCAACAAACATTCTTTGAGCCCTATAACAAGGGGAAATACAAAGAAATTTAGTATTTTAAGATACTTACAGTATAATTGGGACTATTAGACACAAAAATAAGAAAATACCAATTTAAAATACAAGATTCCAGTCCTTTCACATGATAAGCATTCTGTGAATCAAATGGGTTTGAAGTGAGTGTTGGATATAACACATGCCTGGAGCTTATGTGGAAGCTCAATAAATATTTGTTGAATGATTGTGGAATGTTGACCTTCCAGATGCCACTCTCGTAGAAAACTAATCCATAACTCTAGCCCTGACTTCTTCACAAAGCTGCAGACTTGTGACATCCAGCAACCCACTGGACCACTTGATCTCATGAATAGCCCATCAGCAATCTCAGTCACAACATATCCAAACTGATTTTAACTTTACCTCTTTGGAGAGGCAGTATAACCTTGGAGTTATACTCTGAGCATGGAGTCTGGAACACTGGCTTCAACTGCAGCTCCCATACTTAATGGCTAAGTGACCTTGGGAAAGTCCTTAGCTCTTCTTCCCTTGCATGAGAGAAATAGAAGGCTTTTCTTAGGATTCAATGAGATAATGGATTTTTGTTCTTGTTTAGTTGCCAAATCGTGTCCAACCCTTTTGTGACCTTAAGAACTGTAGTCCTCCAGGGTCCTCTGTCCATGGACTTTCCCAGGCAAAAATACTGGAGTGGGTTACCATTTCCTTCTCCAGGGGATCTTCCCAACCCAGGGATCTAACCTTCTTTGGCAGGCAGATTCTCTACCACTGAGCCACCAGGGAAACCTGAGATAATGGATACAAAGCATTTAACACAGTGGCTGCACATAGTAATCATTAAATGTTACCTATTGTCACAATTTTCCCCACATTTCCTATTTTCCTTATTTGGTACTGATACCAGTATCCACTCCAACCCTCTCCTTCACCCCATCACACCTAATTTGTTACCAAAAACGGTATGTTCTACCTTTTTATTATCTTTCAGATTATGATGCATTCAACATATACTTAATATCTGCTGAATGCCGAACACATTTCTAGGCACCAAAGACTCAGAAATGAATACTTACAAGTCTCTAGTTATCAGTTCAGTTCAGTCACTCAGTCGTTCTGACTCTTTGTGACCCCATTGACTGCAGCACGCCAGGCTTCCCTGTCCATCACCAATTCCTGGATCTTACTCAAACTCAAGTCCATCAAGTTGGTCATGCCATCCAACCATCTCATCCTCTGTCATCCCCTTCTCCTCCCACCCTCAATCTTTCCCAGCATCAGGATATTTTCAAATGAGTCAGTTCTTTGCATCAGGTGGCCAAAGGATTCCAGTTTCAGCTTCAACATCAGTCCTTCCAAAGAATATTCAGGACTGATTTCCTTTGAGACTGACTGGTTGGATCTCCTTGCAGTCCAAGGGACTCTCAAGAGTCTTCTCCAACACCACAGTTCAAAAGCATCAATTCTTCAGTGCTCAGCTTTCTTTACAATCCAACTCTGACATCCATACATGACTACTGGAAAAACCATACCTTTAACTAGATGGACCTTTGTTGGCAAAGTCATGTCTTTGCTTTTTAAAATGCTGTCTAGGATGATCATAACTTTTTTTCCAAGGAGCAAATGTCTTTTAATTTCATGGCTGCAGTCACCATCTGCAGTGATTTTGGAGCCTCCCAAAATAAAGTCTCTCACTGTTTCCATTGTTTCCCCATCTATTTGCCATGAAGTGATGGGACTGGATGCCATGATCTTCGTTTTCTGAATGTTGAGTTTTAAGACAACTTTTTCACTTTCCTCTTTCACTTTCATCATGAAGCTCTTTAGTTCTTCACTTTCTGCCATAAGGGTGGTATCATCTGTATATCTGAGGTTATTGATATTTTTCCCTGCAATCTCGATTCCAGCTTGCGCTTCATCCAGCCCAGCATTTTGCATGATGTACACTGCATATAAGTTAAATAAGCAGGGTGACAATATACAGCCTTGACATACTCCTTTCCCGATTTGGAACCAGATTGTTGTTCCTTGTCCAGTTCTAACTGTTGCTTCTTGACCTACACACAGATTTCTCAGGAGGCAGGTCAGGTGGTCTGGTATTCCCATCTCTTGAAGAATTTTCCACAGTTTGTTGTGATCCATACAGTCAAAGGCTTTGGTGTAGTCAATAAAGCAGAAGTAGATGTTTTTCTGGAGCTCTTTTGCTTTTTTGATGATCCAGTGGATGTTAGCAATTTGATCTCTGGTTCCTCTGACTTTTCTAAATCTAGCTTGCATATCTGGAAGTTCATGGTTCATGTACTATTGAAACCTGGCTTGGAGAATTTTGAGCATTGATTTGCTAGCGTGTGAGATGAGTGCAATTGTGCGGTAGTTTGAACATTCTTTGGCATTGCCAAAATCTTTGCAATTGGAATGAAAACTGACCTTTTCCAGTCCTGTGGCCACTGCTGCGTTTTCCAAATTTGCTGGCATATTGAGTGCAGCACTTTCACAGCATCATCTTTTAGGATTTGAAATGGCTCAGCTGAAATTCCATGTTTATGGAGGCAGACATATATATGGTTGCAACCTTTGGTTGTTAGCCTATGATTGTGCATAATGGAAATGCATAAAGTGTATTCAGAAGAGCCTGAAAGAGATATTTCTTCCACCTTTCAAAACCAAAGCTCTCACTTAAGCCTATATCACCTCTTACTGTAGATATTGCAGGAGGGTTTTTTTTTTCTTCTTTCTTTTGATTGATTTTGAAAATTTACAGGTAAAACAGAAATACTTGCTCATTATAAAAATAATAAATTATAGAATACTAATTATAAAGTAAAAGTCTCTTTTACTTGACTTCTTTAATCCTACTCCTCACCATAATGGTAAATACTGTCTACAGATTAGTTTGTAGCCTTCTAGACCTTTTCCTACTTATACATGTGAACATTTATATATTTTATGGTAGATAAAAATATGGATTTTTACACAAATGGGATCAGATCATAAACATACTTCTTGCTTTTTTCGCTTAATGATGTATCTTTAAATTTTTTCCATCTCAAAACAAAATAGAATTACCTTGTTCTTTTAACCCCTAAATGATATTCCATATTTTGTAACTACTATGAGTTATTTAGTTATTTGTCTGTTGGAAGCATTTCAGTTGCTTCCTGTTTTTTACTGTTACAAGTACTATGGACATGTGCAATTACTTGTGCAGGTAAGTTTCTAGTAGTAGAAGTGCTGGGTTAAAAGATGTGAGAGTTTAAATTTTTGTTAGAGTGTGCTCAGTTATCCTCCCAAAAGACTACCATCTGACGGTGAATGAGAGTACTCATTTTCCCACATCTCACCAACACTGGATATTATCAGTCCTCCAATTTTTGCAAATTTAATGAATAAAAAAGTAATGTTTATGTTTTGTAGATTTGTATTTCTGTGGTTGCTAGTGAATTTGAGCATGCTTTAATATGTTTATTGATCATTTGTATTTCTTTTGTGAGTTGCCTTTCAATGAATGTTATTTGCCAAGATCTCTATTAGGTTGCTATCTTTTTCTTTTTGATTTGAAGGCTTGCCTCATTACATTGTGATATTAATTCTTTCTCTGTTATAGGTTACAAATATATACATATATATTTATTGTTTGTCCTTATTTACACTGTCTTACATAATATAAAAGGTTTCATATGTAGTAAAATTCATCAACCTCTTTTATTATGGCTTCTGGGGTCTGTGTTTTACTCCTAGAATATTTTAGACATATAATCTTTTTCATCTCAATACTTTCCTAGTTTTATTATCCAAGTTAGATTCTTAATACAATTAAAATTAATTTTTGCCAATTAGTGTGAATGAGGATTTTAATTTTAGTTTTTCCCTAAGAAAATTTCTAATTGTCTCAACATAATTAGCCTACTTCTTTCCAACTGATTTGAAATGTCACGTTGTACATGAGTCTAGTTCTGGATTTATCCTTATCCCTGAATTTTGGGTCCATTTTTGTACCAAAGCAACTGTTTACATTATTGTAACATTATAGAATGTTTTTATACGTTATGGGACCCAAAACTACATTTACTATCAGTTTTTCTTTGTCTCATTGTTTTTCTTACTCATAATTTTCTTGAATGCTTTTATACATTTTTTTTCTCCCAGATGAATTTTAGAATAAATTTTCCAGGTTTCATAAGATACCTTATAAGTATTTTGATTGGAATTTCATTAAATTTATAGCTTAATTTGAGTCTAATCCAAGAACATTAGGTAGTTTTCATTTATTTTTGTCTTCTCCTAAGAAATTAAAAGATGCTTACTCCTTGGAAGGAAAGTTATGACCAACCTAGATAGCATATTAAAAAGCAGAGACATTACTTTGTCAACAAAGGTCCATCTAGCCAAGGCTATGGTTTTTCCAGTAGTCATGTATGGATGTGAAAGTTGGACTATAAAGAAAGCTGAGCACTGAAGAATTGATGCTTTTGAACTGTGGTGTTGGAGAAGACTCTTGAGAATCCCCTGGACTGCAAGGAGATCCAACCAGTCCATCCTAAAGGAGGTCAGTCCTGGGTGTTCATTGGAAGGACTGATGTTGAAGCTGAAACTGGAATCCTTTGGCCACCTGATGCGAAGAACTGACTCATTTGAAAAGACCCTGCTGCTGGGAAAGATTGAGGGCAGGAAGAGAAGGGGATGACAGAGGATGAGATGGTTGGATGGCACCACCAACTCAATGGACATGGGTTTGGGTGGTCTCTTCGAGTTGGTGAAAGACAGGGAGGCCTGCCGTGCTGCGGTTCATGGGGTTGCAGAGTCGGACACAACTGAGCGACTGAACTGACTGACTGACTGAATGTCTTACAGTAAAGTTTACAGTTTCTTCATATAAATTTTGAACACTTTGGTCAGTTTGTGTGTGTGCTCAGTCTCTCAGTCGTGTCCAACTCTTTGCAACCCCAGGGACCGTAGCCCACCAGGCTCCTCTGTCCATGGAATTTTCCAGGTAAGAATAGTGGAGTGGGTTGCCATTTCCTACTTCAGGGGATCTTCCTGGCTCAGGGATCAAACCTGCATCTCTTGAAGTTCCTGCATTGTCAGGCGGATTCTTTACCACTACACCACCTGGGAAACCCCATCGGTGAGTTTACTCACAAGGATTTTATAATTTGATTGCTATTTTAAATATTTTTCATTAAACGTTTTCTATTTTGTTATAGTTGGTTTAGGGATGGCTACCAGGTGGCTCAGTGGTAAAGAAACTGCCTGCCAATGCAGAAGACTCAGGTTTGATCCCTGGGTCAGGATCAATTATGCTATGTCCTCCCTGGCGGAGGGCATAGCAACCCACTCCTCTACTCTTTCCTGGAGAATCCCATGGACAGAGGAGCTTGGCATCCCCAGTCCATATGGTCACAGAGAGTCAGACACAACTAAAGCAACTTAGTACACACACAGTTGGTTTATAGGAAAATCAGTGCTTGCTGTGTTGATCTTCTATCAAGCTTTTACTAAAATTTAATATTAGTTTTGATTTTTTTCAGTTAATTCTTAGACTTTCTGAGTTGAAAATTAAATCACATGTAAGTTGTGACAATTTAAAATCTGTCTTTGTAATACTCCTGTTTCTTTTCCTTGTCTTATCACAGCAGCTAGGACCTCTAGTGCTCTGTTTAGTAGTTGCAACAATAGCAGTGAAACAGGCATCTTTGTCTTGTTCCTGACTTTTGTGGGAATAATGAATGCCCTTCATCAAATTAAAGAAATTTTCTTCAATTACTGGCTTGCTAAGAGTTTTTTGATGCTGGGAGGGATTGGGGGCAGGAGGAGAAGGGGACGACAGAGAATGAGATGGCTGGATGGCATCACTGACTCGATGGACATGAGTTTGAGTAAACTCTGGGAGTTGGTGATGGACAGGGAGGCCTGGCGTGCTGTGATTCATGGGGTCGCAAAGAGTCAGACACGACTGAGTGACTGAACTGAACTGAACTGAAGAGTTTTTAAATTCTTGTTTTGTTTGATTGCTTCCTCACATCTTAAAATCAGGAATGAACATTAAAATATATCACTTTTTAAAGTGTGGTGATCATGAAATTTTTCTCCCTTAATCTATTCATGTAATGGATTGTATTAGAGTTTATTAGTAGACTTCCTAATATAGTATCATCCCTTACATTTCTGGATAAATCTTATTTAGTCATGAAAATTATTTGTTTTAAGAACAGTTAAGTTTAAGATATTTGCATTGATGTTCCTAAGTAAACTTAAGTTCTTAAGTTTTAACTTAATAAACTTAAGTTCTTAAGTTTTCTCCTTTGTTTTTCCCATTGGAGTAATATAAGTTTAGTATAATAGTTCTCAAACTTTTTGATCTCAGGACCCATTGGTACTCTTAAAAATTACTGAGGATCCTCAAAGAACTTTTGTTTATTTTAAAACACAAGAATGTACCCGGGACTTCCATGGCAGTCCAGTGGTTAAGACTCTGTGCTTCCACTGCAGGGGGGCAGGGGCACAGGTTGATCCCTGGTCACTTGGGGAACTAAGATCCAGGATGCTGTGTAGCACAGGCCAAGAAAAGAAAGAATGTACAAGCGTATGTTTTATTAATTGTCAGAGCAGTGATATCATCACACAGCATTCCATTGGTCTCTAGAAAACTCCACCATACATGTGTAGGAGAGAATGAGAGTTAAAAAAAAAAAAACTGAAACATCTTAGTATTGGTATAGAAATAGTTTTGCCTTATGGACTCCCAGAAAGGGCTCCAGGGACCTTCAGGATCCCTAGACCACACTTTGAGAACTGCTAACATAGCAGAATAAGTTATAAGTTTTCCATATTTCCTCTATACGAATATAAATAACAGAAATTATTTTTGTCTTGAAGGTAGAACTAATCTATAAATTATTTGAAACTGATGGTTTTTGGAATGGTGTATCTTTGCCTACCATTTCAATTTCCACTATGGTTATAGGCCTACTCAGGTTTTACATCTTTTCTTGAGTCAATTTGTACATTTATGTTTACCTAGAAACTCATGCAATTTCAGGTAGATTTTTATCTTTTAAGTATAAAGTTATACTTCAATTACAATTTTTATATTTTCTTTATGTCAGAAATTAAACCCCCTCTTTTATTTTCATTATTGTTTGCCTGTATGTTTTCTTTTTTTATTCTTATTTGGGTTGCTAAAGGTTTCTCTGTTTTAAAGTCAGATTTATTGAGGTATAATTTACATACAGTAAAATTTACCCTTTATAGTGTATAGTTCTATGAGTTCTGACAAATCAATACAACCATGTAACCACCCACACAGTCTGATTGCAGAGGAAATCTACCATTCTCAGAAATTCCCTCATTTCCCTTTGCAATCAACCTTTCTTTGAGCCCCAGTTTCTGGCATCCTATTTCCTATTTTAGTAGTTTATTTCTTTTTATTTCTGAGTAGTATTCCATTATATGGCTGTACTACAGTTATCTATTTACCAGTTGAAGGCTATTTGGTTGTTTCCAGTTTGGGGTGATTATGAATAAAGGCACTGTAAACATTTTCAAATAGGTTTTTGTGTGAACATAAGTTTTATTTTGTTGAGTAAATACCTATGAGTGGGATTTCTTAGTCATATGGTAAGTATTCGTCTGACTGTACAAGAAACTGCTGAGTCAGTTTCCCATCATTCTTTGTTTACTGGATTTCTGTTTGTTTTGTTTTTTCCTTTGTTTCTGGTCAAATCTCTTTTTAGAATGTGAGTTTGGTCTCCTCACACTGATTCACCTTAGCAAGGACATGCTTCAAACACAAAATGCTAGGGAGGACACCTCAGTGACAAGGCTTGGGAAGTGGTTGCACAGGGTGATATTATGTTTTCTGAACTGAGACACCCAGGGAGGAAGGAAAATGGGATAAATAGAAAGGAAAAGGAAAGGAAAAAAAGAAATTTAGACAACATGATGCCTAAAAGGGGAGTGATGTGTGCTACCCTGTAATACATTTTCTTTTTCAATTTTTAAAAAAATTTTAATTTGAGGATTATTGCTGTACAACGTTGTCTTAGTTTCTGCCATACAATGTGTGTATGTGTGTATCTCCTCCCTCTTAAGGTGCTTCAGACTCCTGTAATACCTGAATGTAACATTATGCTGTCATGGCAGCCAACAGAGAGCACTGACCTTGAGGGCGATAGGGTAGGGGAGGTGGGCCAGGAACCAGATCCTGAAAGCTTATGGTTCCAAAGTTCTGTTTGAGTAGATAGGTGAGCTACTATGGGCTTTGGAAAAGGAGAATGATCCTCATCCAGTTGTGGTAGGACTGTGTACGTGCATGCTAAGTCACTTCAGTCATGTCCAGCTCTTTGTGACCCCATGGGCTATAGCCCGCCAGGCTCCTCGGTCATGGGATCCTCCAAGTAAGAATACTGGAGTGGGTTGCCATGCCCTCCTCCCAAGTCTCTTATGTCTCCTGCATTGGCAGGTGGGTTCTTTACCACTAGCACCACCTGGGAATGGGATTAGGGTTTGGGAAAAGGAAAGAGGCTGGAGACTGAGCAAGCAGTGAGGCTGCTGTCAGAGTCTTGGGGGGCTCATGGTGTTATCAAAGGAAAGAGATTTGTGGGGTGGAAAATATGGCAGGCACCCAATAAGTACTGATTTAATTAATTAATTAAGGAGCTTGCTGTTTCAAGTTGATTGCAAAAAATAGAGGTTTGTTAGAACTGCAAATGAATGAACTGGAGATGATGAAAACATTGAAAACAATGTGGAAAAGTGAGTATATTGAAAGGAGAAAAGAATCTTGAAAAATTAACAGTCTGGGACAAGGGAAGGAGCTGGCAACAGAGTCAGAGCTAGTCAGAAAGCTATGACTATAGCACAGACTTTTTGGAATAAACATGGAAACCTAGCCACGATCAAGGATGTCTCTGAGTTCTCTAGCTCCAGCACCTGACCATCTGTGCCTGGTTGACCCGAGCTCATCTGGACACCCTGAAGCCAGAGAGCTAAGTGATTGATGAGCAAGGTTCCTGAGAGGTTCTCAGCTTTAGGGTGGGGTGAGGGTCAAATTAAAATGACCCTGAAGGACCTTTCTATCCTTGGGATCTTGCAATTCTAGTGAAAATATTGCTCAAGTGTCATATTCCCAGAATAAGGACTTGATTTGAAGAAAGGCAAGCCAAGACAATTTCCATCAACCTCTGAAGGTGTTTAATTTGCGAGAGGATGGAACTCTTCCACTGCAGAATTTGTGGAATTTTTTATCCAGCGCTCCTATAGTGAGGCATGGTTACTACATGTTGCAAGAGAAGGAAAAATAATAAGACAGAACAAATAACATAATTTTTATTTGGTTTCAATGGCACATTAAGGAAGACTTCAGTTCCCCCTTTACAAGAAAGGCCATTTACCTCTTGGAGCATCGAAAAGCCCATGGAGTTGAGTTTCTATGTAAGAAAATAGCGTAGAGTGAAAACTGACATGGTAAGGTTGCATTATTTAGGTAACATTTGTTAGGAACCTACTAAGAGCTGGGTGGTGCAGTTCATGGGGTCACAAAGAATCAGACACGACTTAACGACTAAACAGAAAAGAGCTGGACCGTCTTGCCACCCCAACCTTCTTTCAGTTTCTCCAACTTGTCTCCCTTCCTTCTGTCTCTGGGTCTTGGTACCTACTGTTCCCTTGATCTAGAACACATGTCCTCCCACCCACCTCTTTGCCCCTACCCACTCCTGCCTCCAGCCCACTTTGCCCAGTTAATCCCATTACCCTTCAGGTCTGCTCCTAAGTTAACACCTCAGAATATTCTCAACTGGTTGCTTTTTCCTGCCGCTCTCTTTGTAGCTCATGTCTACTTTCCTTGCTCTCTTCCTTTTTCCTTTCCTCCTTCCCTCAAGCATTAAACAAATGAACACAAAGAGAACTAGAAAATGGTAAATTGCAATAAATGCTTTCCTTCAAAGCACAACTTATTTCAATAAAGACATATATATATATATATATATATATATATATATATATGACTTTCCGGGTGGTACAGTGGTAAAGAATTCACCTGCCAATGCAGGAGACTCTGGTTTGATCCCTGGGTTGGGAAGATTCCCTGGAGCAGGAAATGGCAGTCCAACCCAGTATTCTTGCCTGGAAAATTCCATGGACAGAGGAGCCAGGCGGGCTACAGACCATGGGGTCCCAAAAAGCTGAACACGACTGAGCCACTGAGCACACACAGCACAAATTTATTTATTGGTGAAGGGGACGACAGAGGATGAGATGGCTGGATGGCATCACCGACTCTGTGGACATGAGTTTGAGTGAACTCTGGGAGTTGGTGATGGACAGGGAGGCCTGGCGTGCTGTGATTCATGGGGTCGCAGAGAGTCGGACATGACTGAGCGACTGAACTGAACTGAACTGATTCACACAAATAGATGTTCAGAATTATGTGTTGAATAAATGAATGAAGAATAATTATGAATAAGACCTCTCACTGGAGGAGGTGATAAAGAGAATTCCTGGCAAGGAAAATGACACGTGCAAAGATACAGAAGCATGAATGAGTGTGAAGTAATTGACAAATCACTAGAAATATGAGTAAGTGGATGGGTTGAAGATAAGATTGTAAAGGTAAGCAGGATCCTGTTTGTAACTTTGGCTTTTTTCCCAACTGGGAGAGAGTAAGAGAAATCACTGCAGATGCTGATTGCAGCCAGGAAATTAAAAGACGCTACTCAAGTTATGACCAACCTAGATAGCATATTAAAAAGCAGAGACATTACTTTGCCAACCAAGGTCTGTCTAGTCAAGGCTATGGTTTTTCCCGTGGTCATGTATGGATGTAAGAGTTGGACTGTGAAGAAAGCTGATCGCCGAAGAATTGATGCTTTTGAACTGTGGTGCTGGAGAAGACTCTTGAGAGTCCCTTGGACTGCAAGGAGATCCAACCAGTCCATTCTAGAGGAGATCAATCCTGGGTGTTCACTGGAAGGACTGATGCTAAAGCTGAAACTCCAATACTTTGGCCACCTCATGCGACGAGTTGACTCACTGGAAAGAGTCTGATTCTGGGAGGGATTGGGGGTAGGAGGAGAAGGGGACGACAGAGAATGGGCTGGATGGCATCACCGACTTGATGGACATGAGTTTGAGTGAACTCCAGGAGTTGGTGATGGACAGGGAGGCCTGGCGTGCTGTGATTCATGGGGTCGCAAAGAGTAGGACACGACTGAGCGACTGAACTGAAGAGAAATCAAAGGTTTTTAAGCAAGAGAGTGTTATATTCATATTTGTGTTTTAGAGAGATAACTGATTCTTCATCTATTGCTATTCCATCCCTGAAATTTTAAATTCTGAAACAGAGAAGTCCTATTCATTTAGCATGGCTCATATGGTGATTAATCAAAATCAGTTAAAGTGGAAAATCATAAAAATTACTATATATATATATATATACATGTTTTCAACATCTTCCTCTAATTTCGAACATATAAATCCACAACCACTTCAGGTTCCCTTAAGTGCAGAGTCTGATTTTTGAATGACTGCATCCATATAGAATTATCTATGGACTTCCACTTGAAAATAGAACAAGAACCTTGTTGTTCAGTCGCTAAGTCACAGCTGACTCTTTGCAACCCCATGGACTGCAGCATACCAGGCTTCCCTGTCCTTCACTATCTCCCTGAGCTTGCTCAAATTCATGTGCATTGAGTTGGTGATGCCATCGAATCATCTCATCCTCTGTCTCCCCTTTCTCCTCCCGCCTTCAGTCTTTCCCAGCATCAGGGTCCTTTCCAATGAGTCAGCTCTTTGCATCAGGTGGCCAAAGTATTGGAGGTTTGGCATCAGTCCTTCCAACAAATATTCAGGGTTGATTTTCTTTAGGATTAACTGGTTTGATCTCTTTACTCTCCAAGGAACTCTCAAGAATCTTCTCCAGCACCACAGTTTGAAAGCATCAATTCTTTGACGCTTAGCCTTCTTTATGGTTCAACTCTCACATCCATAGAAAATTAAATATTTCTTATAAAATAACCTCGGCACAGAGTCCATGATTATGATACTTTCAGGTTTTTTACATG
Organism: Moschus berezovskii; assembly: GCF_049115385.1. Lineage (NCBI taxonomy): Eukaryota > Metazoa > Chordata > Mammalia > Artiodactyla > Moschidae > Moschus > Moschus berezovskii. The sequence continues at coordinate 19,115,003 of NC_142463.1, forward strand.
ATATTATAATGGTTAATACACAGTCTCCCAAACCAGACTGCTGGGTTCAAATCCTGTACCACTTCCTAACTCAGCCAAGTTGTTAGGTTCTTTGTGCCTCAGTTTCCTTAATACTCGCTTCAGAGTGTTATCATGAGGCTCAAACGATATTTTACAATAAGACCTAATGTAGTGCCTGACACATAGTCAACATTCAACAGATGTTAACTATTTTCAAGTTGTCTCTCCCACACCCAATTCAATAGAATTTTAAAAAGACTTTTTTCTATGGGGACTTTCCAAAGCATTTAGTTCAGTGTTCTTAGGAACAACAATTCTCTTTCTTTTTGCACCACTGGCTTATATAATATTTAATTATGTAAATACAGTAACCACTTCTGTTGGCATAAACAAACTTTGGCACAATCACAAAGACTTATACTCAACCCGTGGGAGTAGATGTGGACATGCTAGAGGGTAACCTATGAGTGAGGACCATGCAGGGTGCTGTGGCCACTAACCGGGGAGTTTACAGTGGGATTGGAAAGTCTCAATGAACCCAGCAGATCAGTAGAGAAGAAATCAGTTAACAGAGCATCTACTCTTGGATGGCAACCTCTAACCTGCATCCTTTCTCCTTTGCTCCTATTATAGCTATGCTTTAATTTCATCAACTCCCCAGGCCTAGGCCAGACCTGTAATCTTTCTAAGCATCAAAAAAGAGACTGCTCCCCTATGACATTTAAAATAAAAACAATAGTAACTTGTAAAATAAGCATTAGGAAGTCCAATAAAGGTCTGACTTTTCCCATGGTGTTTATTTTGGTGTCTTGTAAAAAAATTTCAGATTCTCTCCCAAAAATTGTAGCAGAGGTTCCCTTTGCTTTGCTGGTGACTTGAGAATGTGTTTATCTATCAGGTAATCCAGCACTGCATTTGACTCCCACATTTTCCCCCAACCTCTCAACCTGCCTAGAATCACTTTCCTCACTTTTAACTGCATTCTTCCAGAATCTTTTATCCCATTTCCTTACACAGAACCCAACCAACAGCCCCCCAAACATTGGATATATTGAATTCGAGATGACTTTTCAGCTCCCAGGTAGAAACGTCCAATAGAAACTTGAATGTAAAAATTCAGGAACCCAGGAGAGAGACTAAAAGTAGATAGAGAGATTTTAAAATCTGCAACACAGGGACTTCCCTGGTAGTTCGTTGGTTAAGAATCTGCCTTCCAACGCAGGGAATGCAGGTTCAATCCCTGGTGGATGAACTAAGATCCTGCATGCCACATGGCAACTAAGCCCTGTGTCACAACTAGAAAGGAATACATGCTATAACCAAGACCTAGAACAGCCAAAAACGTAAATGAATAAAACTTTTTAAAAAATAAAATCTGTGATATGTAAGTGTTAATATCACAGTAATCCGAGTCTGTGCCCCAACCAGTAATGCTGAAGAAGCTGAATGGTTCTATGAAGACCTACAAGACCTTCTAGAACTAAAACCCAATAAAGATGTCTTTTTCATCATGGAGGACTGGAATGCAAAAGCAGGAAGTCAAGAGATACCTGGAGTAACAGGCAAATTTGGCCTTGGAGTTCAAAATGAAGCAGGGCAAAGGCTAATAGAGTTTTGCCAAGAGAACGCACCCTCTTGAGTCATAGCAAACACCCTTTTCCAACAACACAAGAGAAGACTCTACATATCGTCAGATGGTCAATACAGAAATCAGACTGATTATATTCTTTGCAGCCAAAGATGGAGAAGCTCTATACAGTCAGCAAAAACAAGACTGGGAACTGACTGTGGCTCAGAGCATGAATACCTTATTGCGAAATTCAGACTTAATTTGAAGAAAGTATGGAAAACCACTAGACCATTCAGGTATGACCTAAATCAAATCCCTTATGATTATACAGTGGAAGTGACAAATAAGATTCAAGGGACTAGATCTGATAGACAAAGTACATGAAGAACTATGGATGGAGGTTCATGAAATTGTATAGGAGGCAGGGAACAAGAACATCCCCAAGAAAAAGAAATGCAAAAAGGCAAAATGGTTGTCTGAGGAGGCCTTACAAATAGCTGAGAAAAGAAGAGAAGCTAAAGTTAAAGGAGAAAAGGAAAGCTATACCCATCTGAATGCAGAGTTCCAAAGAATAGCAAGGAAGAGATAAGAAAACCTTTCTCAGTGATCAATGCAAAGAAATAGAGGAAAACAATAGAATGGGAAAGACTAGAGATCTCTTCAAGAAAATTAGAGATACCAAGGGAACATTTCATGCAAAGATGGGCTCGATAAAGGACAGAAATGGTATGGACCTAACAGAAGCAGATGATGTTAAGAAGAGGTGGCAAGAATACACAGAAGAACTATACAAAAGAGATCTTCATGATCCAGATGACCACAATGATCACTCACCTAGAGCCAGACTTCCTGAAATGCAAAGTCAAGTGGCCCTTAGGAAGCATGACTACAAACAAAGCTAGTGGAGGTGATGGAATTCCAGTTGAGCTATTTCAAATCCTAAAAGATGATGCTGTGAAAGTGCTGCACTCAACATGCCAGCAAATTTGGAAAACTCAGCAGTGGCCACAGGACTGGAAAAGGTCAGTTTTCATTTCACTCCCAAGGAAAGGCAATGCCAAAGAATGTTCAAGCTACCACACAATTGTACTCATCTCATACGCTAGCAAATCAATGCTCAAAATTCTCCAAGCCAGGCTTCAACAGTACGTGAACCACGAACTTCCAGATATTCAAGCTGGTTTTAGAAAAGGCAGAGGAACCAGCGATCAAATTGCCAACATCCATTGGATCCTCAAAAAAGCAAGAGAGTTCCAGAAAAACATCTACTTTTGCTTTATTGACTACACCAAAGCCTTTGACTGTGTAGATCACAATAAATTGTGGAAAATTCTTCAAGAAATGGGAATACCAGACCACCTGACTTGCCTCCTGAGATATCTGAATGCAGGTCAAGAAGCAACAGTTAGAACTGGACATGGAACAACAGACTGGTTCCAAATCAGGAAAGCAGTATGTCAAGGCTGTATATTGTCACCTGGCTTATTTAACTTATATGTAGAGTACAGTATGTGAAATACCAAGCTGGATGAAGCACAAGCTGGAATCAAGATTGCCGGGAGAAATATCAATAACTTCAGTTATGCAGATGACATCACCCTTATGGCAGAAAGTGAAGAAGAACTAAAGAGCTTCTTGATGAGAGTGAAAAGGTTGGCTTAAAACTCAACATTCAGAAAACTAAGATCATGGCATCCAGTCCCATCACTTCATGACAAATAGATGGGGAAACAATGGAAACAGTGAGAGACTTTGTTTTGGGACTCCAAAATCACTGCAGATGGTGACTGCAGCCATGAAATTAAAAGATGTTTGCTCCTTGGAAGAAAAGCTATGACCAACCAAGACAGCATAGTAAAAAGCAGAGACATTACTTCGCCAACAAAGGTCCATTTAGCTATGGTTTTTCTAGTAGTCATGTATGGATGTGAGAGTTGGACTGTAAAGAACGCTGAGTGCCAAAGAGTTGATGCTTTTGAACTGTGGTGTTGGAGAAGACTCTTGAGAGTCCCTTGGACTGCAAGGAGATCCAACCAGTCAATCCTAAAGGAAATCAGTCCTGAATATTCATTGGAAGGACTGATGCTGAAGCTGAAACTGCAAATCTTTGGCCATCTGATGCCAAGAACTGACTCATTTGAAATGACCCTGATGCTGGGAAAGATTGAGGGCAGGAGAAGAAAGGGGCAACAGAGGATGAGATGGTTGGATGGCATCACTGACTCAATGGACATGAGTTTGAGCAAGCTCTGGGAGTTGATGGACAGGGAAGCCTGGCTTGCTACAGTCCATGGGGTCACAAAGAGTCAGACATGACTGAGGGACTGAACTGAACTGAACACATAAATGGGATTTGAGCCCATGTGTGTAGGTCACATAACCCAAAAAGGACATGTCAAGAAGGAAGAGCAGTGGCTGAGCTGAGAGCTCTGAGGAACATCGCTGTGTAAAGGCCAGGTGGAACAGGAGCTGCCAATGAAAGAGTCAATCTCGACATGCAGGGAAGCCTGAATCCAAGGCAGGAGGGCTTCAAGAAGTGATGGTTACCAGTGTCAAGTGTAACAGAGAGGCGAGGTAAGAATAGACAGTGCCTGGCACCTGGTAGGTACTCAATACCTATGTGTTAACTGATGCATTGAGGTGAGAGAGTGAAATATTTCAAGATGCTTGGCTGAACAAAGAAGTTAAAAGCTATGTCAGTAGGCTGACTCTATGGAGGGCTGGAAAGAAGGGCAGACTCTAATGGAAGATCAGAACCTCTTGCTGATGGTCATTGAGGAAATTCTCATTTCCCCCTCTTAGTTAGGGTGAGAAGTAGTGAGCTGTTCTAACTACTTCCCACTTCAGGGTCCTTCGTCATCTTCCTTAGATCAACATCCAGCGATTTTTCTGCTGGGTTTTGGGGCCTGGGTTTTCCACTGAAGAAATCCTACTGAGTTACTCTTTTCTAGTTTAAGGTCCCAGAGACCCTAAATCTGAAAAGCCAGAGTAGACTGATTGCAGGTGATGAGCAGACCGAGGCAGGAGTGGAGCCCAGTGGCCAGACTCTGAGCCCATGCACAACCACAGGGTCTGCAGAGAGCTGCTTCTGGGGGGCTTTCCACTGATTGGCTCCTTGCTTGCCTAGCCTTCCTCTCTTGTGTCAGCAGATCACAACAACAGTTGGTTTGGTTGGGGGATAACAGGCAAAACCACAAAAGAAAAATTCTTGTGCCATTCATCTAAAGTGTGGTTCTTTATTTGATGGCTGTCTATCTCAGTGAAAGCATAAGCTTATGAGAGCAGGGACTGTATTCACTTTAGCACTATTGTATCCTTTGTGCTTGGGACATAATCAGTATTCAATCAGTGTTTGCTTAATGGGGGGAAAAGCAAGTAATGCTGTCTACTGATGGTGCCTAGACCAATAAAAAACTGAGATTTTTGTATCCCCCTGAAAGTGGGTTTTCTATGAAGCTAATGAAATTTAAACTTACTGGCCCCTTGTTTGCATAGGCTCCTAGGAGAGGCCTTTGCAATATTTTTGTTGTTGTTGTTTTAGTCACTCAGTCATATCTGACTCTTTTGTGACCCCATGGACTGTAGCCCACCAGGCTCCTCTGTCCATGGAATTTTCCAAGCAAAAATATTGGAGTGGGTTGCCATTCCTTATCCAGGGGATCTTCCCAACCCAGGAATAAAACTTGTGTCTCCTGCTTGGCAGGTAGATTCTTTACCACTGAACCACCAGGGAAGCCCAACAATATTTTTACATAGTCACGGTTTTTTTAATTTGCAAAAAATAAGATACCTTAATCAGAGTTTAATATGATTACTGTTTCTATTCTGACTCCATACTTCCTTTCCTGTGACGTGGTTTGAAGCAACTGTGGGTGTTTGGGCGACCTGGTTAAAGGGAAGCTGAGTTGGGGGATATAGCTTGTTTATTTGGGTTAATGGGATCTATTTATGTGGTTTGCAGTCTTCTCTGTGCGGAGTTAACTTACTACTGGCTGTCCCAGTGTAGAAATGTCTCTCAGGAGTCCTGCTACTGCCCACCATGCTAACTCACAGGGGATCAAGACACAAAGATACATGGCCAGAGCTTGTAGGGACAGGAATGTGCCCTAGGGTGCCCTGCCATGGAAGAGAAACAAGGCTTAAAAAGGTATGGATCGAGAAACTTGTCATTGCATATGTGAAAAACTGTAAGTGGAAATTTGGGGTTTTATTGATGTTTCATCAAAACAGAACCGCTCACCTATTAGGAATACATTTCTTAATGCCGTATATACAGTGATAAGTATATGTTTTCTTTTTATGGGAATCACATGAGATAGAGTTTATTAAAATTCCTGTGTTTATAGGGCATAAACCTGTAGCAATACTGCTAATAATGAATGCATTCTTATGTGAATTTATGTTTTACACATCCCCAAAATACTGACACCACTGAAGATAACATAAAACTAACATGCACTATAACTAGGACATCAATAATAAACTAGTAAAAGAGTGTCAGTAAAGTCCAAGAGTATTCAGGAAATTTTGAAATGCCCTGCAATATTACAACTCCTATGTAAAAGAAACTTGATAGATGTTCACAATAGTCCTTTAAAATTTATATAACAATACTAACAGGGAGTTTTGAAACTGGAGGAAACGTCTCTAAATTATCAATAATAAAAAAAAATTGATCAACAGTGGTAGATGAAAGACTGAATTATATTTCTCCTTTCTTTACAGAAAATTACACGTAAAAATTGTTGGCCCTATGGAGAGTTAAAGTACCTGGAGTCCAAAAATTGTAGGAAATAAACACTTAGGGGGTGTAACAGACAATTATTTTTTAAATTGTTATTAAAAAAATTTTGTCATGCTCATGATTTTCCTCAGCTTTTAAAATTTTATAATTTGTTCCACTAGCATTTGTCATTCCATATAAATACTCATTTTTGAACCTAATTTTACATTTTTCATTTTAACATTTATTTTTATATATTTATTATTTGACTGTGCCAGACCTGAGGGCATGTGGGATCTTCAATCTTCATTGCCAAGAGGTAGGATCTTTAGTTGAGGCACGTGAACTCTTAGTTGTAGCATGTGGGATCTAGTTCCCTGACAAGGGATCAAACCCAGGCCCCCTGCATTGGGAGCAGAGTCTTAGCCATTGGACCACCAGGGAAGTCCCCTTGTAATTTTTTCAAAGAGGGCTCTCAGAATTGTTCATGTGAAGCTTCAGATGCCACAAGACATGGATGTGCTCCTGTATCCTCCATCTTCCTGGCTTTGGGTGGTTTGGGATGGGAAGCAATGGTATCATTGGAGTCCCAGCTGTAGGCAGTTGGTGTATGACTGGTTCCCATGTCAACATTTTAGATGGCACCTGACCTCCTTTTTTGATTTATAGGATGAATTTCCGGAATTAACCAGGAGCTGATGACCACTCCTTTCAGATACCCTCATGGGGCTTGAGATTTAACCTTCAGTTCAGTTCAGTCTCTCAGTCGTGTCCGATTCTTTGCAACCCCATGAATCACAACCCGCCAGGCCTCCCTGTCCATCACCAACTCCCGGAGTTCACTCAAACTCATGTCCATCGAGTCAGTGATGCCATGCAGCCATCTCATTCTCTGTCGTCCCTGTCTCCTCCCGCCCCCAATCCCTCCCAGCATCAGAGTCTTTTCCAGTGAGTCAACTCGTCGCATGTGGCGGCCAAAGTATTGGAGTTTCAGCTTTAGCATCAGTCCCTCCAATGAACACCCAGGATTGATCTCCTTTAGAATGGACTGGTTGGATCTCCTTGCAGTCCAAGGGACTCTCAAGAGTCTTCTCCAGCACCACAGTTCAAAAGCATCAATTCTTCGGCGATCAGCTTTCTTCACAGTCCAACTCTCACATAACCTTACCTAGCTTCTTAATTCCAGAGTCTTTCTAAGCCCAGACCCCTGGGACAGATTCCTTCTTCCTTTGCCATTTGGCTGACTCTAGAATGGAGGCAGAGTTGAAGGGAAGAAGGGGGAAGAGGATCACAGGCCTGCAGAATTCTATTTTGATGTCGTTTTGCAGGGAGTGCCTCCTTATTGGTCTCAGTTGGTATATCTCACTAAGAAATCTGGCAGAAATGAGAAACAAGGCATATGATGACTAATTGAAGGAAGTGGTGATATTCAGCCTGGAAAAGCAGTATCTCTGTTGGAGACCTGTATCAGGAGTCTTGCCACAATATAGAGTAGCTTGTCTACTCAAAACTCAGTGCCATAAGATAGTGGGTATTTGTTTCTTGAATACACGGGTATGTGGATCCCTAAGGGTCAGCTGATCTCAGCTGGGCCCAGCTGGGCTTGGCTCCAGGCTGTGGGTTAGGTCCAGGTCTGCTCCATGTGTTCTTTGATCCCCTTGAACCAGCAGCCGCCAGCCACCAGAGGTGTGCTTTTCTCGTGGTGAAAGGCAGGAGCCTAAGGCAGGAACCGATGATGTAAGCACATTTCTATCCTCTTCTTGCTTTATGTCTGCCAACATTTTACTGGATGAAGCACATTAATGGCCAAATTCAAGGGTAAGAAAATCATCCCACCCTGCTTTGAGGGCAGAGCAAGCCATATGGGCAAGACAACATCAGCGGGACAGGGAAGATGGAGGTGGAGGGGTACAGGAGTGACTATCTGGTGAATGATCATGCAGTATACCTGAAGAGCTATGATATCAAAGAAGGAGGAGATCTCCTCTTAGTCCTCGACCCACTAGAATCTAACCTCATTCCCTGCTGTTACCAAAATCACTCAGTCTTACTTATTTTGCCCCCTATATCTCGAATCTGATTCTTCTCATTTGTTCTCACAGAATTGCTTGCCTGCATTGCTGCTATAGTCTGCTAACTGCTCCCCTTTCTCCTTTCCTAATTCATCATCCACAGAGCTGCCAGCTATTATCAGTATCTCATCAGCATCATCATTATTATCTATTTTGCATTACATTTACTGGTTTACATGCCCAACTCCTTCATTACATTGACAGCCTCTGGATGGCAAGAACTGGGCTTTATTTATCTTTGAATCTCCAGCATCCTGCCCTGGGCATGATGTGTAGTAAAACTTCAGTAAGTAAGTATGGAAAGAGGGAAGCAAAGAAGGAATATGGGATTGCAGTTTAAGTCTGTATGACCTTAAAGCCTAAACTCTTTCTACTCTACCATAATTTAGCCTTAATCACAGATGTGTTGCTGCGAAAAACAAGGATAAAGCTACACTGTAGGAAAAGCTGGCGTGCTGCGATTCATGGGGTCTCAAAGAGTTGGACACGACTGAGCGACTGAACTGAACTGATCTAGATGAACTAAAGATTGTTTCTCCCATAATCACAATAATCCTTCCTTCCTGATCCTAATTCTTCAAAAATGGAAAGGTCTAGAAGCCACAAAAATTTGTAAATGGCCATACGCACTTTAAATATATGAAAAGATGCTCAGCTTCACTCTGAGAGAAACACATATGCCGTTTTTTATCAATCTGATTGGCAGAGATCAACAAAATTTTTAACATGTACTGGTGAAGGGTGTGGAAAGAGGTCCATAAATTGCTGATAGGAGTGTAAATAGGTTCAATCTCTACAGAGAGCAATTTAGCAATATCTGTCAGCTCTTTTGTACTGATAGGGAAAGGTCTCCAATATACCCTGTGTTGTAAGTGAAAAGGCAAGATGCAGAACACGCAGTGCAGAGTTACCTTTTGTGTACACAGAGGGAAGAAAATAAGATATACCTATGTGCTCTTATTTCTCAGGCAAGCTCTGGAAAGATACGTAAGAAATTTTTAATAAGACTCACAGAGTTACCTTTTGTGTACACAGAGGGAAGAAAATAAGATATACCTATGTGCTCTTATTGCTCAGGCAAGCTCTGGAAAGATATGTAAGAAATTGTTAATAACGTCTGGGGAGGGGGTATTGAGCTGGAGAACAAGGCTGAGAGGAAGAATTTTCATTGTATATTCTTTTGTATTTTTTAAGTTTTGTTCTATATAGGACAGAATTGTTTAGGTGACAGAAACACTATCAGAAGATAAGTAAACTGGAAAATGTATTTGTAACATAATATGGCAAAGGGCCAATTTCCTTAATCTACAAAGAATTTATAAATCAGTTAAATTAAGAAAGAGGGAGGGGAATTCCCTGGAGGTCCAGTGGTTACAACTTGGCAGTTTCACTGCTGGGTCCTGAGTTCAATCCCTGGTCAGAGAACTAAGATCCCACAAGCTGCACAGTGCGGCCAGAAAAAAAAAGGGGGGGGGAGAACGGGGAGAAGATATAACAGAAATACAAATGGCCAATAGTTATATGAAAAAGATGCTTAACTCATACATTATTAAAGAAAAATCAGAATTCCTTCAAGAAGAACTGAACTGTATTACCAGATGTGTTTAAAGGAGAGATTAAGTGACAAGTTATTAAAGTTGTTTGTTGTTTCTTTCAAGGATCTGATAAAAGAAAGGTTTCTAGCATCCAAAAGAACTAATTTTTTCCATTCTTTAGGGTCTTTAAATCCTTCTGGTAGCCAGTGGAGGGATGTTGACAAGGCCAAGTGAGTCAGCCTAGGGAAAGAAGGGGAAGGAAAATAATGGAAATTCACCTAAAAGCAAAAAGCTCAGAAATGGAAGAGATCTTGGAGCTCATCTTTCAAACCTCCCACCTAATGCATTGTCTCTTGGGACACAGTCCCAGATTTGCCACTTAATAACATTGAGCAAGCTTATTACCAAATCATTCATTCGTTCAATAAATATTTACTGAGTTCCTTCAACGTGTCAGGCACAGTCCCTGTCCTCATGGAGACAGACATTAATCAAATATTTATTCAAACAAATGTAGAACTGCAACAGTGGCAGGCTATGAAAACCTAAGGGTGTGATATGACCCAGACAGGGATTTTAGGAAAGTTGAGCTGATTAGGCTGAATAGGAATTCAACTGGGCACCAAAGGGAAGGAAAACATGCAAGGAAAACAGCATGTGTGAAGGCTGTATGTTTCAGGAGGGCTCAGGACAAGGCCTAGGTCAGAAGAGACTGGAAATGGTGATGAGCATGTGGTATGCGGTGAGGCTGGGAGCTGGGAATCTCACTGGAGAACTCACAGATGTTTGGGGTGGGAGAAACGGGATCAGCGCCTTGATCAGATTCACATTTTGAAACATATTAATCTGACTACTGAGTGGAGGATGGATTGAAGTAAGAGCAGATGGGCCCAGATGAATTAGGAAGCAGATGCAATAGACTAGGGAGGATGGTGGCTCAGATGAGAGTCCTAATGGTGGAGCAATCTGGGAAAATGTGAAAGAGGTTTAAGAAGTAAAATTGACCAGAACTGATGGACTAGACCTGAAGAGTGACAGAGAAGAAGGAACACGTAAATAATATTCTGTTGTTCAGTCTCTAAGTTGTGTCCTACTTTGTGACCCCATGGACGGCAGCACTGCAGGCTTCCCTGGTCTTCACTATCTCCTGGAGTTTACTCCAACTTATGTCCCTTGATTCAGTGATACCATCCAGCCATCTCATCCTCTGTCTTCCCCTTCTCCTCCTACCCTCAATCTTTCCCAGCAACAGGGTCTTTTCTAATGAATCAGCTCTTCTCATCAGGTGGCCAAAGTACTGGAGCTTCAGCTTCAGCATCAGCCCTTCCAATGAATATTCAGGGTTGATTTCCTTTAGGATTGACTGGTCTGATCTCATTGCTGCCCAAGGGACACTCAAGAGTCTTCTCCAACACCACAGTTCAAAGGGATCAATTCTTCGGTAATATTAATATTTCCTAAGAAGATGTTGGTACCGTTCACTCAGACAGAAAACAATGGAAGACAACTAAGTTTAGGAGGAAATTGCAAGAGTTCAGTTTGGAACATGCCAAATATGAGATGCTTTTGAGAGGACATATCAATCAGTCGGCAGTATTTATTTATGCAGTATGTACTGTGCAGCTGGCAGTGGAATATACAGGTTTGTTTATTTGTGCAAAAGAAAAAAAGGATAAACACAATTCCCCTTTTTTTGAGAACTTTGCTGTTTGACTATATATTGTCCGTTCCTACTTACTTCTGACATTTGTCTGACTTTCTAAACTCTTTGTTTGTGGGATGGAATGATCCAATACCTGACATGTATAGCTTCTTGGCCTACTAATTTCTAAAGACCACTCCACTTTACTGCCTAGTCCCATGGCCATGCCGTGAACCTTACCTGTCAGAACCCATCAACCTTGAACTGCTTTTACTTTCAAACCGTACCCTCCTGTACCCTCCATCTCTCCCTTTGTTTCTTCATGTCCGTGTCCTCCTCTACTTACTGTCTCATTTCTCTCCTGCCCATTATTCCCAAGCTGTTTAGAAGGACTTCCTCCCTATTACAGTCTGACACACACAGCAGACATAATGTAATAAGTATTTGTTGAGAGAATAAAATGTCTCCACTTCCCTTATCTCCCATTCACTCCCCCACCCATCATGGTCCAGTGTTGACCTCCATCACTCCACCTTTGGGCCAGTAAGGTTTCCTAATTACTGAACCCACTGGATACTTTTCAGCATTGTTTTACCAGCACTCTCTTCAGAGTCACTAATATTGCTGCCTTCCTTTTAAAATTCTGTTTCCTGGAATTCTGCATTTTCTCTCTTTATGACCACTTTTCTTCATTTCTTCTGAGGGATCTTAACCGTCAAGAATTATCTTCAGCCTTCTTCATTTCTCCTTTTTGCATTTTCCCTAAACAATTACATCCACTGTCTGTTGTTAATACCAAAATATCAATGTCCAGTTTAGAACTCAAAGACTGTGTCTCCAACTGCCTACTGGATATTCCCACCAGGCACCCAGTGGGTGTTTATTAAATATTTGTTAAATGAATGAATGAAAATTCTGTAAGCACCTCATAGTTGCCATGTCCAAAAAAGAAATCATCTTTTCCTTTCAACCCACTCCTCTTCTTACATTTCCTATTCTGATTAATGGTAGCATCATGATCTAATTACCAGACTCCTTATTAATGCAAGGAGATCTGAATATTTTTACCCCTAAATGTGTTTGAATCTGTCTTCTCCTCTCTGTGCCCACTTCTACTATCCTAATTCAGGCCCTCATCAGATCCCACTGGCTTTTCCTTTCTGGATCTTATCATAGCTCACTTAGATTATGCCAGTAGGTTTAAAATTAGTCTCTCTAGCTTTTATCTTGCTCCTCTTTAGTCTTTTTTTTTTAATTAAAACAAAAATTCACATAACATAAAATCAATCATTTTAATAATCTTGAAGTGTACAACTCAGTAGATTTTAGTATATTCACAGCATTGTACAACCATCACTACTATCTAATTCCAGAATGTTTTCCCTATATTTCCAAAAAAAAGCCCTGTTTTTCCCAGTTCTCCCCCTTCCTTTATCTCTCAATAACCACAAATCTACTTTCTGTCTTTATAGTTTTGTCTATTCTGGACATTGCACATAAATAGAATTGTATAACATATGGCCTTTTGTGTCTGGCTTCCTTCACTTAGCATAATGTTTCTGAGCTTCATTCACATTGTAACATATATCAGTACCTCATTCCTTTTTATGGCTGAATAATATTCCATCATATGGATGTGTCACATTTTGCTTATCCATTCATCACTTGATGGGCATTTGGGTTGTTTTCACTTTTTGGCTGTTATGAATAAAGCTGTCATGAATATTTGTGTCCAGGGTTTTTGGTGGATATATGTTCAGTTCTCTTGGGTATAGACCTAGGAATAAAAATGCTGGATCATATGGTAACTCTGTGTTTAATATTCTGTTGGACAGCCAAATAATTTTCCATAGTGACTGCAACATTTAAGGCCATCATTCCCATCAGCAGAGTATGAGGATTTCAATTCCTTCACATCCTGAACAATACTTGCTGTTTCATTTTCTGTTTGGTTTTTTAATAGCCATCCTTATGGGTGTAAAGTCGTATCTCATTGCAGTTTTGATTTGCATTTCTCTAATGACTATTGATGTTGAGCATCTTTTCATTTTTTTGGCTGTTTGTATATCTTATTTGGATACAGAGTCTTTTTAAAAAGCAATCTCTCCAAACTATGATGAAATGAGAAACATAAGAAAAAAAAAGCAATCTCATCACAGTACTTCAAAAATTTTAATCACTCCTTATTGTTGAAATAATGAAATAAAAAATTCTTAATGTAGAACATAAGGCCCTTTCTGTTCAACCTCTTCTGTCACTCCCCTCCTCACTTTTTATATATTAGCCACATTGAAGTAAGGAGAGGTAGGGGGGATTTAACCTTTGTTTACATTTTTGTCAACTCAGTCTCCAAAAATAGAGGATGTTCAACCAATGTTAAGGAAGTCATCTGACCAGTGGAATGATGAGGTGGGATTAGGATGCCTGCAAATCTCTGCTGGTTTCTCCTTTCTAACGATTATCTTTCTTGTCTTACTTCTTGGCAGCACTCACTTTGCCTTAACCAAGCCACATAAGTCCTGGACAGGACTACATTCATGTCTCTAGATCTTTCTGGAAGGTTCTAACTTTTAGGTCTTCCTGGGTGTGGGGTGTGTGTTTCCTCCTGTCCCTCTATTTTCTTGGGACTATACAACCCAGGAGGAGGCAGGTAGGCAGAGGAAGAGGAGGCAGTTTGCTCCACAGGCCCCTTCCCTCTCTTGTCTTGACTGCGAAGGGCTGGAAAGTCAGCTTCTATTGTGATTAAGTTATAATTTAAGGCAGTGAACATGTGCTCTGCTGGCGGCTATAAAGATTCAAATCATAAAGTTTTACAGTGGAACGGTTTCTGTAAAAGCATCGTTAGGAAGTGGGAACCATGCCTTTAATTCTTATGACATATGGGACTGCCTGGTTTGTTTTGGTTTCAGTGGAGTTTAGTAGGGTGATGGTCTGACTAATTAAAGTCAGGCCCTCTTCCTCGCCACAACGCTGTGCTTCATCCAAGGACAATGTAGGAAGGTGGAACTTTTCTCTCCACTCTGTTCCTTATCTCCACTTACTGGGGACACAGAACTCTTAGAAGCAAGAGTCACTCTTCAACTATGAATATTTTAAAATCTCCAACCCATCAGGCTCCATTCCTTGGGGACTCCATGTCTTCCTCTGTCCCTTGCTAACCCAGGAGTAAATCTAGATCGTGAACCAGGCCTGAGAAGTTTTCCTTAAGTGGGGATCAGCTGAGGAGAGAGGTAGCCAAGTAACTAGGTCAATGGTAGAAACAAAGAGAATAATATAGTAGCTCTCTTCACTAGCTCTACCTAACTGACTAACCAAGTTAACCAACACTGCTCTGAAAACACACTAATGTCTCCAGTATACTCTCGCCTGATGGTCCCTCTCAATTTTGCTATTAGTATGGCCCCTCGCTGCTTCTCCCACCAGCTAACCTGCATGCTTATCAAAACTCAACTGTACTCGTTGCTAAATCTGTTTGTGTCACTGGTAGCAGTTCCTGTAACTGCCTAATTTCATTAAATATTTTGTAAACTCAACACTATAAAACGGGAAAGAGGTGTTTGTTATTGCTGTTTTATGAAAATCAAGCTGAAAATTAAGGAGAGTTTTAAAAATGCTACTGAAAGAGGTGTAGGTAAGACATATTGAGTAAAAATATCACAACAATCTAAGAATGTGCACTCTAATTTCTTTAAGTTCTTGTTCCACTATAAAAAACTAAAACCAAGAATTGTAGGCAATGTATTATGAGTATGATTTATGCAGGAAAGATCTGGAAAGCCAGTAAGCAGCACATGCCTTGGCCTTACATCAAAAAATTGGAGACTGAATCTACGTTTATATATTTTAAGTTAAAATGTTCCAGGTAAGTATATATCTTTTTAAAATGATATTCTGCTGTACAGGACTTTTTGGATAATCAGCCAGTGCATTGGACAAGAAGGTTTCTCTGCAATAGGATTTATCATTTGTTGGTGCCATTATTGAGTCGGTTAAATCATTACAGAGAAAGGCATTGCTGTCCCCATTTCACAAGTGAGGAAACTGAGGCTTGGAGTGGTTAAACTTGCCCTGGTTCCCTCAGAGTCAGTGACCACCCCAGGTCTGTTAGCTGTAGAACCAAGAGAAAGAAGATGCAGAAGTGTGCAGTGCATGAGCAAATGGCACGGTGGGAGAGGTGTTTGTGGCTGATCTAAAAAGTGATAATAAATAGAACATGATAAACTGTTGGGCACATAAATTGTTATTATCACTTTGGAAAAACAGCATTATCTGCATTTATTCAGTCAGTGCCTATTGAGACACCCACTCTGTGCTGAGCACTGTTCTAGATTCTGGGCGTATGACAACAAAGAAAACAGACAGAAATTCTGAGGTAACATACTGTAACTGCCATTCTTGTAGACCTGAGTGTGTTTATATCCTATGGCTGAGCAGTACCATCCCTAGGCATATTCCCTAGAGACACTCCTGCTCATACACTCCAAGAGAGGTGTATACAAGATGTCCACAGCAGAATTGTTAGTAACAAAACAAAGCCTGTAAATAACCCCAAATGTCCATTAACAGGAGAAAGGATGAACAAATTGTGGTATATTCATATAATTGAATACTATAAAGTGGTGAAATTGAAAGCATTACAACCATATGAATCAACACAGAGAACTCTTAGAAATATAATGCTGAGGAAGAAAAGCTATGACAAACCTAAACAGCATATTTAATAGCGAAGACATCTCTTTGCTGACAAAGGTCCATCTAGTCAAAGCTATGGTTTTTCCGGTAGTCATGTACAGATGTGAGAGTTGGACCATAAAGAAGGCTGAGCACCAAAGAACTGATGCTTTCAAATTGTGATGCTGGAGAAGACTCTTGAGAGACCCTTGAACAGCAAGGAGATCAAACCAGTCAATCCTAAAGGACGGAGAAGGCAATGGCAAGCCACTCCAGTACTCTTTCCTAGAAAATCCTAAAGCAAGTCAACCCTAAATATTCATTGGAAAGACTGATGCTGAAGCTGAAGCTCCAATACTTTGGCCCCCTGATGTGAAGAGATGACTGGAAAAGACCCAGATGCTGGGAAGGGTTGAGGGCAGGAAGAGGAGGAGACAACAAAGGTTGGATGGCATCACCAACTCAATGGACATGAGTTGGAGCAAATTCCAGGAGACAGTGGAAGACAGGGAAGCCTGGAGTGCTGCAATCCATGGGGTCACAAAGATTTGAACACAACTGATAACAACAACAGGAAAAGCCAGCTGCAGAAGAATACATACGGTACGATACACTCATAAAGTTCCAAAGAAAGCCATATACTGCTTAAAAGATACACTTTGGGTGAGCTATAAAGAAAGATAAGTATCTGAGGAAGAAATAATCTGGGATGGTGGTTCCATTGGTGGGATGGAGGAGACAAAAAGATGGAATTGAGAAGGAGTGCATGACTGTTAGTGGTCCTGTTCTATGTCTTAAGTTGGATGGTGGTCCATAAATGTTCACTTACTATTTTGCTTCATATCATATATGATATGATATCTACATATCATATAACTCATATATAACATTTAATAAAACATTAAGCCTTGCAGAAGAAAAAGAAAAATATAGAAATTGGAGGTCAAAGATCTTGACTTGGAGAAGCTTGGGGTTAGGAAGCCAGAAAGCCAGACCTCCAGAAATAATTCACTTAGCTTGGTAGATTTGTACCAGGATCAAGGCTTTAAATTTTCTCTCCTCCCCTCCCTTACAAAAGGACTTCCATGCTTACAAGAGACCCCACTGTGGGCTTTCTGTTTCAGAAATATTGCAGAAACTGACATTGGAACCTTGCAGCAGAGGTAGCAAATGCTACTGGGAAGAACCTAGAGGTGGCTGGTGTGAGTGCTCAGTCACTCAATTGTGTCCTGCTCTGTGATTCCACAGACTGCAGCCGCCTGGCTCTTCTGTCCATGAAATTTTCCCAGCAAGAATACTGGAGTGGGTTGCCATTTCCAACTCCAAATTATATTCCCGACCCAGGGGTCAAACCCACATCACCTGAATCTCCTGCACTGGCAGGCAGATTCTTTACCACTGAGCCACTTTAGAAGCCACAGAGGTGGCTTGGGGAAGGTTTATGTTGGAGTCACCAGTGTGCGGGCTTAGAGCCATTGGGTTGACGATAACCCTGGGCCTCTGGTTTCTGCCATAGCTTTGAACCAATCTCTATGTGTCTGTTTTTGTGGGTCGGTTTATATTTTGGGAGCAGATAGAATACACCAACCAAACTTTGTGAAAAATCTTGCCCTGGCCTTGGCAAAAATAGCAGATGGCCTCACCTGCATCTTTGACCTTGAATCATAATATTAGTCCAGAAGCAACCAGACACAGTAATGGGCAGGGAGCCCACCAGTTAGATTGGTTGGTTTGGTAACCAAGAAGGCAATCTACTTCCTTGGGAAGCACAGCTCATTAGAAAGGGAACAAAACAATTATTATTAAAAATAAGAAGAATGAAAATAAATTGAATTTTATTTTTAAAGCTGTGTTCTGAGTAGTCCAAAGAGTACATATACCAAGTGTTCCCCGACATATCTTTTGATAACATGCTGGGGCTTCTCTGGTGGCTCAAACAGGAAAGAATCTGCCTGCAATGCAAGAGACCCAGGTTCAATCCCTGGATCTGGAAGATCCCCTGGAGAAGGAAATGGCAACCCACTCCAGTATCTTTGTCAGGAGAATTCCATGGACAGAGGAGCCTGGCGGGCTACAGCCCATGGGGTTGCAAAGAGTCGGACACGACTGAGCGACTAACACTTTTACTTTTCATGCATCAGTCTTAATCCTATACTTTGAGAATAAGTTAATGAATAAATGGACATGGTCCTTTCCTTTACAGGCTTAACAGTGGGGGAAAACAAATAAGGAAACAAATTATTTATTGTTACAAATGAGGATGAGGATTATGAAACAAATTGCAAAACAATATAGAATAATTGGATGACCTACTAAGGGTGGTCTCTGAAAAGATACATTTAAATAAAGATCTGAAGTTAAGACCTGCAATGAGCAGAGGCATGTTCAAAAAGAAGGAGCAGGTTATTTTAACACTCCTGAAGCAGACAAGTGCTTGTTGCATTTGAAGGATGAGAAAGAACCAGGGGCATCAGTGTTTTGAAGAATAATAAAGAACCAGTTAGCTGATGCTACATAACAAACCACCACAAACATCTCAGTTGGATACAGCAGTAGCACTTATTTCTCCGGCATCTGTAGGTTGGCTGATCTAGGTTCTGCTTGGCCAGGCATCTCTGCTCCTTGCAGGAAGTTGAGCTCTAGTTTGATCCATGGATGTTCATTCTGCAGCTTCGGCAGCTTCCTGGGGAGAACTCTTTCCTCAGGAGGGCCAACCACACAAGCATATTTCAAGGCCATGTTTTGAGTCATTTCTGACTCCATATACCATTGGCCAAAATAATCTCATAATTAAGTCAAAAATCAAGCAGCAGGGAAGTAAAGTCCTCCATGGAGGTGGCAGGGGCATAACAGTTTGGAACAATAATCCAGTCTGTCACAACCCACCTCTTGTTTATTCACATTCCTCTCACCTGTAAAATACACTCACTCACAATCCCAAGACTTCCCCCAAATTATCTAAATCATTGTTTTTTGATTAAAGGATCATGTCAGGTCTAATTATGTTTTTTTCTTGATCTGAAGACCTAAGAACTAAAATATATACCATCCTCCCTTCCCCCATCATGGTGGTGGAATAGGTACATGATAACAGCAATACATTTTTTTCATTTAAAAGGGAAGAACTAGATTACAAAGAAATCATCAATCCATCAGTTCAGTTCAGTTCAGTCGCTCAGTCGTGTCTGACTCTCCGCGACCCCATGAATCACAGCACGCCAGGCCTCCCTGTCCATCACCAACTCCCGGAGTACACTCAAACTCATGTCCACAGAGTCGGTGATGCCATCCAGCCATCTCATTCTCTGTCGTCCCCTTCTCCTCCCGCCCCCAACCTTTCCCAGCAACTCTGAAATTCTACTCGCAGGTGTCAACAGGTCCCACCATGCTCTGAGTTGGGAATGTTCCCTGATTAGGTCTGGTTCTGTTTTCTGGTGTGTATCTCCAATTCCTTGTTCTCCATGGCTCTTTGTTGTGTCCTCTGAAAGTCCTGCCTTTCCAACCACCCTTGGATATTTCTGAAGAGGACATTGACTAGCATGCCTTTCTTGGATGACTGAGCAGCTTTTTCAGTGTACCGCCTAGCTGTAGAAATTTGGGGAGTTGGAGATCTTTTTAACATGTTGAACAGTCTCAGTCTGGGACTATTGGTACTGGCAGTGTACTTGCCAATACAACTCTCTTACAAGCTGTATGAGTCCTGCATATCTGATACTAGTCAGTTCTATATGCCAGAAGCCATGCCTACAATTTATACAAGACATGATTTATCTAGACCTAATTACTGGTACTCTTGAGTATATCAGGCTGCTATAGAACCAAACTCATCAGCTTTCTAGAAGCCTCTTTTCCACCTGAAAGATGGAAAAACACTGCTTTACTTTTTTCAGTGCTTAATGAAGATCCTTGATTGTGAATTCACCTTGAAACTATATCTACTGGCAGTACCATGGATTTGATCGTTAGTCTAGGAAGAATCTTAATTTGAAAATCTTTTACTAGAGAGGCTGGAAATGAGAAAGTTTTGTTTTTGAATCTAATAAGTTCTGGGTTCTCTATATTCCTGCTGTATTCTGCTTACAAACTAGCCAGTTCTCTTCAAGTTTCTCTCTTTCTTGTTAGGGCCTCATCAAATGCAGCTAAAGCAACCAGCTCGTGCTTTCAGTATTTTGCCATAAAATCTCTTCTAACTCTAAGGGTTCATTAGATGTGTTTTCTGCCTTCCAGATTGTTATTGTTTGGCCAAATGCTTACACTAAAACTACAAGTTGCTATTATTCCTGACTTTTACATCAGCTTCCTTGCAGCCCACTATCTGCTCCAAAGCCAGTGTCATATAGTTCAGAGGTTCTGTTGTTGTTTTTTTTATAACACCACCTCACTATTTAAAGTAATTTAAAATGATGAAATCACTGAGGCAAATAATGTAAAAAAGAGAAAATAAGAGGGCACAGATCCAAGCCCTGGAGAACTCTAACGTTAAGTATTTAATAGAAGAAAAGAAGAATGGAGCCTGAGAAAGGGTGGACAGAGAGATGGTAAAACCAAGGAGCAAAACCAAGGGGAGTGTTTTTATTTTTTTATCTTGAGCAAGTAATTTATTTTCAGAACGCCCAATGCAAACATAATACACTGATAATTAAGCAAAATTATCTAAGTTCATTGTAAACATGGTTCAGTCATATTTGGCTTCAATCAAAACGGATTTCAGGTCTGTATTTTTTTTTTTTTACTGGAGTATAGTCTCTTGTGGGGGAGTGTTTTTAAAAAGAGCAAATGGTGAGTTTGTCAAATGCTCCTGAGAGATCAGAGAAAGGGACGTGTCTTCCAGATTTGGCAATATGGAGGGTGATTGGTAACCCTGAGAGCCATTTTAGTGGAGTGACAGCACAAATACAAATTGACATAAAATGAAGAGTTAGTGGGAGGTAAGAAAAGCCAGAAAATTAAAAGATGCTTACTCCTTGGAAGGAAAGTTACGACCAACCTAGATAGCATATTAAAAAGCAGAGACATTACTTTGCCAACCAAGGTCCGCCTAGTCAAGGCTATGGTTTTTCCAGTGGTCATGTATGGATGTGAGAGTTGGACTGTGAAGAAAGCTGATCGCCGAAGAATTGATGCTTTTGAACTGTGGTGCTGGAGAAGACTCTTGAGAGTCCCTTGGACTGCAAGGAGATCCAACCAGTCCATTCTAAAGGAGATCAATCCTGGGTGTTCATTGGAGGGACTGATGCTAAAGCTGAAACTCCAATACTTTGGCCACCTCGTGTGACGAGTTGACTCACTGGAAAAGAGTCTGATGCTGGGCGGGATTGGGGGTGGGAGGAGACGGGGACGACAGAGAATGAGATGGCTGGATGGCATCACCAACTCGATGGACATGAGTTTGAGTGAACTCCGGGAGCTGGTGATGGACAGGGAGGCCTGGCGTGCTGTGATTCATGGGGTCGCGGAGAGTCGGACACGACTGAGCGACTGAACTGAACTGAACTGAAAGAAAGGGTACACAGCAAATGTAGACAGTACTTTGGAGATGATTGGTTGTAAAGAAGAGCATACAAATGTGATGGCAGGTGGAGAGGAAGTGGGTTTAAGTCAGGGATTTTTTTTTATAGGAAATATCAGTGCGTGTATATATGTTGATTGAAATGATCCAAAGAAAAAGACTGATAGTACAAGAAAAAGAGATTATGATAAATGAAGCAGGTTTTAAAAGTCAAGGAGGGATGAGATCCAGAGTACGTGTGGATGACTAGACTTTAATAGGAAGAAGGTCATTGTCTCAGTTGTAACACAAGGAGACAAGGAGAAGATGGGCATTAATTCAGAGACAGGAAACGGAACAATGATAGCTAACATTTCTCAGGCGCCTTAGACATTATGCCAAATGTTTACATGTGATACTTCAGTTCTGTGAACTTGTTTTTTTTTTTTAATTCCCATTTTACAGATAAGAAAACAGAGGCTTAACGAGGTTACATAATTTTCCCAAGTCTTACTAACTTATAAGTCACAGCTGAAATTTGAACCCAGTCAATCCAACCCTGAATCCACACTCTTGACTTCTGTTCCAAGTTAGTTCAGTTCACTTTTCCAATAAGGAATAGTAATTTTTTTAATGAGGCTAAACCAAGAATACACTCAAGTCAGAACCAGAACTGGTTTAACCTAGATCTCTGTATGCTCCATTCTCACATGAGCAGGAGTGGGGAGAGAGTACTGCAGGGAAGACTTTCCAGGGAAGTAAGGAGACCAGACTGATGGTGATACCAATCTGTTCCCCTGCATGTGCTGCATATTTTTCAAAGCATTTTTGATTCCTTCTGTCAGTGAGTAATGCATGGCTTAAACGGAACTAAAGGTCTATCAGTAGGAAGAAAAGGAGCTATGTTCCAGTAGTCATAAGGTACTTGAGTTCTAGGGGATTTGAAATGGGATTCTTCCTATTTCATAATGCAGCCCTCGGCACGGCTGATGGCTATTTCAAGCATAGTGTTAACATACACATTTCTAGAGGTGATTCCCATTTCCTTGGGGCCATTTAGCTCTTCTCTACCTTTCTCAGTGCCTGAAGCCCAGTTTTCAAATACCTGCTGTTGATCAGAAAGAAAACTGAAAGGAAGTATGTGGAGGACTGTCTCCAGTTTCATGGCACCACTTTAGAGTAAGGAAAGTCAGAAAATAGATTCATCATATTAACATATGCAAAGCTTAGTGTCCATTCATCTAACAGATCCTGAGCCAGGACTGAGTTCCTGGTCCTGAGCTGGCTGAAGGGTTACAGAGCCACATGAGGCCCTTCTTCTGACCTTGAAGAATTCCCAAGCCAGTGGGCACGCAGATCACCCTGAAAAGGTGTTTGTTGAAACTGGGTCCAGAGAGCTATGAGAAAAAGCAGCTCCAAGACAAGGAACCAGATCAAGGTGGGGGGCAAGGGGGCAAAGAATGTAAGCAGTGGTACAACTTGCTCCAGTTTGAGGTTACGATTTCGAGTTTGCTTCCACATACATGATTATTATTCCATTTCAGTCACATCTTCATCTACTTTAGCTTTATTACCTTTTTTCCCTTGAGCCTTCCATAGCCTATCAGAATGAGACTTGTCAGGTGTGCGAGGGTCCGAGGAATCCTCACGGCTGTGAGCAGCCTCTTCCAGATCCAGCGTCTGGGCTCACAGCTGGCCTTGGCGGTCCTAAGCCCCTTATCCCATCCAAGTGCTGAAATGTCTCCCAAATCTGCTTTCCCAGCCTTAGACTCCGGGTTCTCCTTCCTTGTTCTTCACAAACTGAGGAGCCTCCGAGGAAGAGGTTGAGTCACTTCATTCACAGGCTTCATTAGCCGAGAGAGGGTGATTACTCCATCAAACAAAGCCTGTTTAGAAGGCACATCAAGGTGGTGACTGTGGAATTCGGGTTTGTCAACCCTGAGGGTTCAGAGCCCTCTGCCGTATGTTCTAGCTGGTCTCTTGAGAAAGGGGAGCTGGAGGAGTAGGTGGGAGATCTTCACTGGCCCCAGGGAAGCGGCCTACATCTCTACCTGCACTCCACCGAGCAGAGTCCTATCACATCTCAGGGCAAGGGGAGCTGGGGAAGGTAGTGCAGCTGTGTGCCCAGGAAGGAGAGGAGATAGGCCTGGACTGGGCGGGGCGGGGTGTACAGTGGGTCCAACTACAGAGTGGGGAGTTGACATAGTTGACTACTGTGCCCTGATGACAACAATGACAATAATAAGATCCACCAGTGTCTGGAGACCTAGCATAGTCTAATTCAGCTTTGAGGTTAGGATGGCCAGGAGAGGCACTAGCCACCCACTAATGAAAGAAACCCATGCATGTGGGTGGCGGGTGACTGGGAACTGCTCTGACCCAGACAGGAGCTGACTCTGGACTGGGAGGGGGCTCCCTGCTGGGGTCTCTAAACAATGCTGGAGCCATCTGATGGTCTCTCTTCAGCTTTTTTCAACCAGGGTGAGTGAGCATGGAAGCACTAACAACACCCCCACACACCCTGCAAGTAATAAATTGACGTCTCTCCTCTGCCTCTAGAATGTACCGTCTAGATATACTCGCGGTACTATCCTTGGGAGAACTAAGGAAACAGTTACTCAATTTTCTGTCTCTCTGGTTCAGTTGAGGAACCTCGCTGAGAAGTACTGCCTGGGGAGATGCAGACAGCATTTTTATATTTGAAGCAAATGCTCTGGGCTCTTTCCCCCCTCCCCCCAGTCTCCTGCCCCATGAAAGGAAGCAAACTGATGTCAGAAGAAATTCCTTTCTAATAACAAAAACAAATGGGAGGTCTCGAGGGGGATTGTTTGCATGGAGAGACAGTGGTCGTTTAAGAATGAGAAAATGGTGACTCCTGCTCAGAGTTCTGGTTAAGTACCGGGTAGAATTTTTCCAACATCATTTTGAATCAAGGGAGACAGGGAAATCGCTTTAGTAAAATCTCTGAGTGGGGAAAAATGTAAAGAAAACCAAATCCAACTAAGGCTGCTTTTCCCCAGGAAAGGCATTAGTCAGGCCGCCGCTGGAGCCAGCCGCCCCTCAAGAGCCTGTTTGTCAGTGTCACTGCGGTGACTCTCCATGCTCTGGGTTTTAATTCTAGCCTCTAATCTCAGTTGCTTCTGTGATAAATTAATTGTAATGATAGAGGCCCCAGTTACGAGGTCTGCACCGTTTGCTTGTAATGTGAGCGACAGGTTTAGGGCCGGCTTTATTTAAGATGCTGGGGTAATTACATGGGAGTTAGCATATGCAGGCCGAGATATGATTCATTCTTCCAGCCGCAAGCATGACACAGCTGTTTGCGGGATAAAATAGGGGAACCGTGTTGTTACAAAATGTTCCCCTTATTATACCTCATTAAAAACAAGGCTGTGATAAGTCAGGGCTGGCAATGAAGAAAATCTATGGCCCCTCTGTAAAACCTGATAGGAGAGGGGCTCAGAGCTGTGCTGTTTTATTTTTTATTTATTTTTATTTTTTTATTTTTTTGTCCTTTCTCTGACTCTTTTCTCCCTGTTATTCAGTAACTCACTGAATACTCAGGGAAAGAACAGTCTCTCAGACCCTCTTCCTTTCTTCTTATGAAAGAGGGTCTGCCCTTTCCCTTTCTTAGATAAAGCTGAGAATTTTCAGAAAGAGAGAGCTTTCACTCAGAACAAAGGAAGGGGGGGTCTTTGGGGTGACCTGTCCCAATTTTGTCCTCATCACCTTCAACAGGAGCCCACGGGCTGAGAAAGCGCCCAGAGCAGAGAGAGCTCAGAGCCTCCAGCGGGGAGCAGCACTTCAAAGTCAGAGACAGTCATGGGCAGAAGACAGAGGATCCTTCCTTTTAAGAGACAGATGTGTGCTGTCTTCCCCCATCATCTTGCTTTTTTAAAAATAACTTTAAAAATTGGGATGAATTTTGGCCTCATTTTCCTCCTTTTCTCTCTTTCGAAGGGAACTAGTGAGAGTTGAAACCAACCTGCAGATTAACACTGAACTACAGATCCAGGGCCAAATAAATGAGGCTGTTTTTGATCAAAATGGGTAGTTAAGAAAGATAGGAGCCACAGTGTGGAGGGCATCCTTAGGGCAATAGATACCCAGGGCCATTTCAGAAGAGCTGTTTCATGAGCCACATCTGTGTCTGTTCAACAGTAAAGCTCACTTGGGAGGCCAGAGATCTTAGTGGTTAAGAGAATGGGCTGGGAAGCTAGATGGCAGGGTTCAAATCTTAACTCTATTTCATAGAAATGTTTATTTGTGTCAGGTAATATCTGTGAAACAGAAACAGAAACAGACTCACAGACACAGAGAACAGACTTGTGTTTACCAAGGGGGAGGCAGGGTTGGTGGAGGGAAGGACTGGGAGTTTGAGATTAGCAGATACAAACTATTATTTGTAGAATGGATAAACATCAAGGTCCTACTGTATAGGACAGGGAACTATATTCAGTATCCTATAATAAACCGTAATAGTAAAGAATATGAAAAAGGGTGTCTAAATATATATCTGTATATATATGTAACTGAGTCACTTTGCTGTACAGCAAAATTAACACAGCACTGTAAATCTGCTATACTTCAGTAAAATGTAAATTAAAAAAAAAAATCTTAGCTCTACCACTTCTTAGCTGTGTGGCCTTAGGAAAATTGAGTCAATATCTACATACTTCAGTCTCCCCAACCTATAAAATTAAATTGGTAATAATATTACCTACCTCTAGGGTTGTTGTGAGGTATAATAAATAAGATAGTATAAGAAAAGAGCTAAAACAATGGCTAGAAAACAGCAGGTACTTAATAAGTGCTATCTATTATTATAAGTAGCATAGTTAACAGCAGCAGGCTGCTATGAACCAGGCTATGTGTTAGATTTGAAAGGACTTCTTTAAAATAAAATGTGGTTGCTGAAACAGAAGTGAAGACTCTAACCTGACCCTCAGAGTTTGGACTTGGAGACAAAGTTTCAAAATTTCAGTTAGAGAAAACAAGAAGGGAAATCTCTGGGCATTCTCAGTTGTTTGAATTTTAAACCAAAAACCTGCCCACCTTGGTAAGAAGGGTGCCTTAGGCCTTTTAATTTTTTATACTGTGATTTACAGTAAGGAATATGTTTTATAGTGTGACTCAGTACACACCCACCAACTGAAATAAAAGTTTCACGAAGGTAATATTTATCTGTCCTATTTATCTGTTCATTGCCTTAACTAGCAATGAACTCTGCCATTTTCTATCTTACTGTATTCTACTGTATATCATTTAAAAGTGCTGATCATCACTTTTAAGTTGATATCACCCTCCACTAATGGATCTCACTTTGCAAGTGATGGGTATTTGGTTAGTTTTCAATAAGTGAAGTATTCTGGAGGAGGGGGTAGAATATGGAAAGAACAAAGACAAGTGTTTGTGGTGTATGCAGGGTACAGCAAGTTTTAAAATACTGCTAGAAGGATAAAAGTTGAAGCTGAAGAGGTAGGGACAGATAATACAAAACTTTATAAATAATACAAGTAATAGGGTCAGAAAAGCATTAGATCCTAAGAGAAGAGATCATGCAGTTTCAAAGATAACTATAAAACACTATAAGAACAATTCTGAGAAGCTGTGCGAGTTAGAGGCACATGAGATGGCTTTTAAGAATTCCTTGTTTTCCTCAGGATTCTGTTCTCCACATTGTTCATATATTTATTTATTCAGTGAATATGTATTGAGTTCCCACTATGTATCAGCACTCTCCCTTGGCTCTCCTCCATCTCCCTGGTTTCAACCACATGAGCATGACTTGGATTTTCAACTGCCTATTAGGTATTTTCCAGCATGTAAAAGGAAAAGTCTTTTTTCTCAAAGCCCCAGTTAAAGTCTCAGTGTATGGCTTTGACTTGTGCCCATTTCTGAACCAATTACTGTGTCTAGAGCAATGTAATGCTCTGATTGGCTTATGTCTGGGTCAAATCGGTTAGCCTGGAGTGAGGAGTAGAATCTGCTTCATCAGAATCTCATAGACCAAGGATGAGGAAAAAGGTGGTCTTAAATACCCTACTTTGTTGCACAACTCCAAGTCTTCACACATACTATTTCCACTGCCGGGGAAATGATCTTTCATTATTTTGCCTAACTAAAGAGTTATTATATGTCCTTAGACACCCTGCTCAGTAATTATCACCATTGTGAAAGCTGCTCTGCTAGACAGAGCTAATCACTTTCTTCTCTGTATTCTTTTGTACTTTAAATATGTCGGTCATTGAATTTATCAGCTCATAATTGTCTGTTTCAGGGTCATCTCTCCCACTATACTGTGAATTACTTCAGTACAGGAACTGTCTTAAACATTTTTTTATTCTCAACCCTCAGCTTGAACATACTAGTACTCAACAAATGTTTATTAAACTAAACTGTTTTCATAAGACTAGTTAAGTAGCAAAATGCAACATCAACTAGAAAGGCAAATATTGGATATTTTTTTTATTGGAGGCTAAGACTCTTGAGAGTCCCTTGGACTGCAAGGAGATCCAACCAGTCCATTCTAAAGGAGATCAATCCTGGGTGTTCATTGGAAGGACTGATGCTAAAGCTGAAACTGCAATACTTTGGCCACCTCATGCGATGAGTTGACTCACCGGAAAAGACTCTGATGCTGGGAAAGGTTGGGGGCAGGAGGAGAAGGGGACGACAGAGAATGAGATGGCTGGATGGCATCACCGACTCTATGGACATGAGTTTGAGTGAACTCCGGGAGTTGGTGATGGACTGGGAGGCCTGGCGTGCTGTGATTCATGGGGTCGCAAAGAGTTGGACACGACTGAGCAACTGAACTGAACTGAACTGAAAATGGGCCAAGGATATGAATAGATATTTCTCTAAAGAAGATATGTGAATGTTCTATTGAACACATGAAAAGATGCTCAGTATCATTAGTTATCAGGGAAATGCAAAACAAACCTCGGTGAGACTCTACTTCTTACCCACTAGGAAGATTATAATCAAAAAGTCAGCTAATAAGTATTGATGAGGATTTGGAGAAATTGAAACACTAGTAAACTCCTATTGGGGATATAAAATGTTACAACCACTTTAGGAAAGAGTCCAGCAGTTCCCCCCAAAAGTTAAATATAGAGTTACCATTTGATCCAGCAGTTCTGCTCGTAGATATTTAATCAAGAGAACTGAAAACATATGTCCACACAAAAACTTGTGCAGTGATGTTCATAGAAGCATTATTCATAATAGCCAAAACATGGAAACAATCTAAATATCCATTATTGTGTATGTGTGCATTTAGTCGTGTCTGATTCTTTGCAGCCCTATGAACTGTAGTCCACCAGGCTCATCTGTCCATTGGATTCTCCAGGCAAGAATACTGAATGGAATGGGTTGCTATTTCCTCTTCTAGGGGATCTTCCTGACCCAGGGACCAAACCCACATCTCCTGCATCTTCTGCATCGGTAGACAGATTCTTTATCACTGAGCCACCAGGGAAGCCTATCCATCACCTGATGAATAGATACACAAAATGTGATTTTTCTGTAGGCTAGTAAAGTAATGCTCAAAATTCTCCAAGCCAGGCTTCAGCAATACATGAACCGTGAACTTCCAGATGTTCAAGCTGGATTTAGAAAAGGCAGAGGAACCTGTTGGAATGTTGGAATTGCCAACATTCACTGGATCATCAAAAAAGCAAGAGAGTTCCAGAAAAACATCTATTTCTGCTTTATTGACTATGCCAAAGCCTTTGACTGTGTGGATCACAATAAACTGTGGAAAATTCTGAAGGAGATGGGAATACCAGACCACTTGACCTGCCTCTTAAGAAAACCGTAATCAGGTCAGGAAGCACAGTTAGAACTGGACATGGAACAACAGACTGGTTCCAAATAGGAAAAGGAGTACATCAAGGCTGCATATTGTCACCCTGCTTATTTAACTTATATGCAGAGTACATCATGAGAAACGCTGGTCTGGAGGAAGCACAAGCTGGAATCAAGATTGCCGGGAGAAATATCAAAATTTTAGAAAAGGCAGAGGCACCAGAGATCAAATTGCCAACATCCGCTGGATCATGGAGAAAGCAAGAGAGTTCCAGAAAAATATCTATTTCTGCTTCATTGACTATGCCAAAGCCTTTGACTGTGTGGATCACAATCAACTGTGGAACATTCTGAACGAGATGGGAATACCAGACCACCTGACCTGCCTCGTGAGAAACCTGTATGCAGGTCAGGAAGCAACAGTCAGAACTGTACATGGAACAACAGACTGGTTCCAAATAGGAAAAGGAGTACGCCAAGGCTGTATCTTGTCACCTTGCTTATTTAACTTATATGCAGAGTACATCATGAGGAACGCTGGGCTGGAAGAAGCACAAGCTGGAATCAAGATTGCTGGGAGAAATATCAATAACCTCAGATATGCAGATGACACTACCCTTATGGCAGAAAGTGAAGAGGAACTCAAAAGCCTCTTGATGAAAGTGAAAGAGGAGAGTGAAAAGGTTGGCTTGAAGCTCAACATTCAGAAAACAAAGATCATGGCATCTGGTCCCATCACTTCATGGGAAATGGAAAAACAGTGGAAACAGTGTCAGACTTTATGTTTTGGGGCTCCAAAATCACTGCAGATGCTGATTGCAGCCATGAAATTAAAAGACGCTTACTCCTTGGAAGGAAAGTTATGACCAACCTTGATAGTATATTAAAAAGCAGAGACATTACTTTGCCAACCAAGGTCTGTCTAGTCAAGGCTATGGTTTGTCCCGTGGTCATGTATGGATGTGAGAGTTGGACTGTGAAGAAGGCTGATTGCCGAAGAATCGATGCTTTTGAACTGTGGTGCTGGAGAAGACTCTTGAGAGTCCCTTATACTGCAAGGAGATCCAACCAGTCCATTCTAAAGGAGATCAATCCTGGGTGTTCACTGGAAGGACTGATGCTGAAGCTGAAACTGCAATACTTTGGCCACCTCATGCGACGAGTTGACTCACTGGAAAAGACTCTGATGCTGGGAAAGGTTGGGGGCGGGAGGAGAAGGGGACGACCAAGAATGAGATGGCTGGATGGCATCACCGACTCTGTGGACATGAGTTTGAGTGAACTCCAGGAGTTGGTGATGGACAGGGAGGCCTGGCGTGCTGTGATTCATGGGGTCGTGGAGAGTCGGACACAACTGAATGACTGAACTGAACTGAACTGAACTGAACTGAAAATCACTGCAGATGGTGATTGCAGCCATGAAATTATAATACGCTTGCTCCTTGGAAGGAAAGTTATGACCAACCTAGACAGCATATTAAAAAGCAGGGACATTACTTTGTCAACAAAGGTCTGTCTAGTCAAGGCTATGGTTTTTCCAGTGGTCATGTATGGATGTGAGAGCTGGACTATAAAGAAAGCTGAGCACTGAAGAATTGATGCTTTTGAACTGTGGTGTTGGAGAAGACTCTTGAGAGTCCCTTGGACTGCAAGGAGATCCAACCAGTCCATCCTGAAGGAGGTCAGTCCTCGGTGTTCATTGGAAGGACTGATGTTGAAGCTGAAACTCCAATATTTTGGCCACCTGATGCGAACAGCTGACTCATTTGAAAAGACCCTGATGCTGGGAAAGATTGAAGGCAGGAGGAGAAGGGGACGACAGAAGATGAGATGGTTGGATGGCATCACTGACTCAAAAGACATGAGTTTGGATAACCTCCGGGAGTTGGTGATGGACCGGGAGGCCTAGCATGCTGTGGTTCATGGGGTTCAAAGAGTCGGACATGACTGAGTGACTGAACTGAAATGAAATAGTATTCATCGATGAAAAGCAATAAAATACAAAACATTTAAAGAAGAGTTTATATCAGTTCTTCTCAAAATCCTCACAAAAAGTGAAGAGAGGGGAACACTCCCCAACTTATTATAAGAAACCAGCACTGCCCTGATACCAAAGCCAGATAAGGACACAGCAAGAAAAGAAAACTATAGGCCAATATCCCTGATGAATATAGACCTAAAAATTCTCAACAAAATATTAGCAAACTGAATTCAGCAGCACATTGAAAGAATCATACACCATGGTCAAGTGGAATTTATCTTTGGAATGCAAGGATGCTTCAACATATGCAAATCAATAAATGTGATACACTATATTAATAGAATTTAAAAAATCATATGACCATCTCAATAGGTGCAGAAAAAGCACTTGACAAAATACAACATCTTTTTATGATTAAAAAAGAAAACTGTTGAAAACTTTCTTATAGAGGGAACACTACTCAACCTAATAAAGGCCATATATGACAAGCTCACAAATAACATCATACTCAACAGTAAAAGCTTGAAATCTTTCCCTCTTTCAGGAATAAGAAAAAGGTGCCCATTCTCACCATTCCAATTCAACAGTGTTGGAAGTCCTAGCCATAGCAATCAGATAAGGGAAAGAGCAGAAAAGGCATCCAAATTAGAAAGGAAGAAGTAAGAATGTCTTTGTTTACTGATCATATTTTATATATAGATGCTTCCAAAAAAGAAACTGCTAGAACTAATCAACACATTCAGAAACTTATAGTATACAAAATCAACATACAGAAATCAATTATATTTCTATACACTAACAAATATCTGAAAAATGAAGATAGCTGTGCCATTCACAATAGCATCAACAACAGTAAACTACATCAGAATAACCTTAACCAAGGAGGTGAAAGATCTGTACACTGAAAACTGTTAAGACTTTGATGAAACAAATTGAAGAAGACACAAATGGAAAGATATTCCATGTTCATGGATCAGAAGAATTAATATTGTCAAAATGTCCATAAATCATCTATAGATTCAGTGCAAATACTAATCAAATTGCAATGGCATTTTTCACAGAAATAGAATAATCCTAAAATTTGCATGCAATCACAAAATAATCCTGAAGAAAAAAAACAAAGCTGGAGGCACCACAATTTCTGATTTCAAACTGTACTATAAAGCTATAGTAATCAAAACAGCGTGGTACTGGCATTAAAATAGACATGTAGAGCCATGGAATAGAACTGAGAGCCCAGAAATAAACCCTCACATACATTGTTGTTGTTCAGTTGCTAAGTCATATCTGACTCTTGGCAACCCCATGAACTGCAGCACCAGGCTCCTCTGTCTTCCACTGTCTCCCAGAGTTTGCTCAAATCCATGTTGATTGAATTGATGATGCTATTTAACAATATCATCATCTGCTGCCCTCTTCTCCTTCTGGCTTCAATCTTTCCCAGCATCAGGTTCTTTTCCAATGAGTTGGCTCTTTGCATCAGGTGGCCAAAGTATTGGAACTTCAGCATCAGTCCTTCCACTGAATATTCATGGTTGATTTCCTTTAGGACTGACTGGTTTGATCTCCTTGCTGTCAAGGAGTCTTCTCCAGCACCACAATTTAAAAGCATCTATTCTTTAGCACTCAGCATTCTTTAGGTCCAACTCCCACATCTGTACATGACTACTGGAAAAACCATAGGCTTGACAATGTGGACCTTTGTCAGCAAAGCGATGTCTTTGCTTTTTTAATATACTGCCTAGGTTTGTCATAGCTTTCCTTCCAAGAAGCAAGTGTCTTTTAACTTCATGGCTGCAGTCACCATCCACAGTGATTTTGAAGGCCAAGAAAATAAAATTTGTCACTGCTTCCACTTTTTCCATTTATATTTGCCATGAAGTAATGGGACCAGATGTCAATATCTTAGTATTTTTTTTAAATTAATTTATGGCTATGCTGGATCTTTGTTGCTGCATGGGCTTTTCTCTAGTCAGGGCAAGTGGGGGCTACTCTCTGGTTGCAGAGCACAGGCTCCAGGGCACTTGGGTTTCAGCAGTTGCTGAGAGTGGGCTCAGTGGTTGCAGCTCCCAAGCTTTAGAGCATAGGTCCTGTAGCCGTGGCCCAGCTGCTCTGAGGCCTGTGGTATCTTCTTGGGTCAGAGATCAAACCCATGTCTCCTACACTAGCAAGCAGATTATTTACCAGTGAGTCACCAGGGAAGCCCATGATCTTAGTATTTTAATGTTGAGTTTTAAGCCAGCGTTTTCACTGTCCTCTTTCACCCACATACATAGCCAACTAAAAATTGCAAGGGATCCCAGAATACTCATCAGAGAAAGGATAGTCTCATCAATAAATGGTGCTGGGAAAACTAGATGATCACATACAGAAGGATGAAACTGGACCCCTATCTTACACCACTCACAAAAATTACCTCTAAATTGATTGAAGAATTAAGTGAAGTCACTCAGTTGTGTCTGACTCTTTGGGACCTCATGGACTGTAGCCTACCAGGCTCCTCCATCCATGGGATTCTCCAGGCAAGAATACTGGAGTGGGTTGCCATTATCTCCAAGGAGAAAACAGAGAAAAAGCTCCCTGACATTGGTCTTTACAGTGACTTCTTGGATATGATAACAAAAGCACAAGCAACAAAAACAAAAATAAATAAGTGGAACTACACCAAACTAAAATGTTTCTGCACAGCAAAAGAAACAATCAACAAAGTGTAAAGGCAACCTATGGAATGGGAGAAAATATTTGCAAATCATATCTTAGATAAGGGGTTCATATTCAAATTTTATAAGGAAGTTACACAAGTCAATAGGAAAAAAAACTGATTAAAAATTGAGCAGAGGGAAATTTCCAGAGGTCGAGTCGTTGAGATTCCATGGTTTCACTGCTGATGGCCCAGTTTCATTCCCTGGTCAGGGAAGTAAGATCCCACAAACCACACAGTATGGTAATCCACACACACCCCAAAAAAGGGAAAAAATATTGAGTAGAAGATCTGAGTAGACATTTTTCCAAAGAAGACATACAAGTGGTCAGTAAGTATATGAAAAGTTGCTCAGTATCACTAACCATCAGGGAAATGCAAATCTAAACCACAAAGAGACACCACCTAACACCTTTTAATGGCTATCATCAAAAAAACAAGAGATAACAAATGCTGGTGAGGATGTGGAGAAAATGAAAACCTTGTGCCCTGTTGATGGAAATGTAAATTGGTGCTGCTACTATAGAAAACAGTATGGAGGTTCCTCAAAAAATTAAAAATAGGACTTCCCTGATGGTCCAGTGGTTAAATCCACCTTCCAATACAGGGGACATGGGTTTGATCCCTGGTCGGGAAACTAGATCCCACATGCCATGGAGCAACTAATCCCATACTTGGCAACAAAAAATTCCACATGCTGCAACTAAGACCCAGCACAGCCATGAGTGCTGAAGAATTGATGCTTTTGAACTGTGGTGCTGGAGAAGACTCTTAAGAATCCCTTGCACAGCAAGGAGATCAACCAGTCAATCCAAAAGGAAATCAACCCTGAATATTCATTGGAAAGACTGATGCTGAAGTCCACTACTTTGGCTGCCTGATGCAACGAGCCAGCTCATTGGAAAAGATACTGATGCTGGGAGACATTAAAGGCAAAAGGCAGCAGAGGATGAGATGGTTAGATAGCATTGCCGACTCAATGGACATGAATTTGAGCAAACTTCAGGAGATAGTGGAGGACAGCCTGGAGTGCTGCAGTGCATGGGGTCGCAGAGAGCTGGACACAACTTAGCAATTGAACAACAAAACAAATTAAAAATATAATTAGCATATGATCCATCAGTCCCACTTCTGGGGATATATCCAAAGGAAATGAAATCAGGATCTTGAAGGCATATCTGCACTCCCATATTCATTGCAGCTCTGTTACAATAGCCAAGACATGGAAACAACCTAAGTGTCCATCAGTGGATGAATGGACAAAGAAAATGTTATGTATACATATACAAATTAGTATTATTTAGTCATTTAAAAAGAAGGAAATCCTGTCATTTGTGACAATATAGATGGACCTCGAGAACATTATGCTAAGTGAACTAAGTCAACAGAAAAAGTGTGATATCACTTACATGTGGAATCTAAACAAGCCAGATTCATAGAAACAGAATGGTAATTGCCAGAAGTTGGTGGGTGGGGGTAATGAAGAAATATTGGACGAACGGTACAAACTTCCAGTTATAAGATGAATAAATTGTGGAAATCTAATGTACAACATACATTTATACTGTATCATACAGTATTATAATACTGTATATATAATACTATATTACATTATACATAATATAATATGGAGAATATATATAATATGGAGAAGGCAATGGCAACCTACTCCAGTACTCTTGCCTGGAAAACCCCAAGGAGAGAGGAGCCTGGTAGGTTACAGTACATGGGGTCACCAAGAGTCGGCCACGACTGAGTGACTTCACTTTCACTTTTCACTTTCATGCATTGGAGAAGGAAATGGCAACCTGCTCCAGTGTTCTTGCCTGGAGAATCCCAGGGACAGAGAAGTCTGTTGGGCTGCCATCTACGGGGTCGCACAGAGTCAGACACGACTGAAGCGACTTAGCTATTGTAATAATATAGTATTATATTATAATTATATTATGTATAATATTACAGTATTATACACAATACTGTATTATATTACAGTATTATCCGTTCCGTTCCGTCGCTCAGTCGTGTCCGACTCTATGAGACCCCGTGGACTGTAGACTACCAGGCTTCTCCGTCCGTGGGATTCTCCAGGCAAGAATACTGGAGTGGGTTACCGTTTCCTTCTCCAGGGGATCTTCCCGACCCAGGGATCGAACCCCGGTCTCCCGCATTGGAGGCAGACGCTTTAACCTCTGAGCCACCTAGGAAGCCCTACAGTATTATAATACTGTATTATATTGTGATCATGTATTATAATGTGTGTGTGTGTGTGTGTGCTCAGTCATGTCCAATTCATCTCGACCCCATGGAGTTAGCCCGTTAGGCTCCTCTGTCCATGGGATTTTTCAGGTATGAATACTGGAGTGGGTTGCCATTTCCTCTTCCAAGGAATCTTCCTGACCAGGGATCGAACCCACAAATCCTGCATTGACAGGCTGATTCGTTACCACTGAGCCACCTGGGAAGCCCATGTATTACAATACTGTATTATATATTGGAAAGTTTCTAAGGGAATACATCTTAAATGTTGTCACCACAAAAATGAAATGGTAATTATGTGAGGTGATGGAGGTGTAAACTAACCCTACTGTGGTAATCATTTTGCAATACATGTGTATCAGATCAACACATTGTACAACTTGTACAGTGTTATATGTCTATTATATCTCAATAAAGCTGGGGAAAAACAGAAATGAAGTATTGATATGTGCTATAACATTGATAAAGTTGAATACATTATGCTAAGTAAAAGAAAACAGACACCAAAGGCCATGTGTTGTTTGATTCCATCTATGTGAATTGTCCAGAACAGACATCTATAGAAAGAGGAAGAGTACTATTAATAGTAGTCTCCTCAGTTCAGTTCAGTTCAGTCGCTCAGTCGTGTCCGACTCTCCGCGACCCCATGAATCATAGCACGCACGCCAGGCCTCCCTGTCCATCACCAACTCCCGGAGTACACTCAAACTCATGTCCACAGAGTCGGTGATGCCATCCAGCCATCTCATTCTCCGTCGTCCCCTTCTCCTCCCGCCCCCAACCTTTCCCAGCATCAGAGTCTTTTCCAGTGAGTCAACTCGTCACATGAGGTGGCCAAAGTATTGCAGTTTCAGCTTCAGCATCAGTCCCTCCAATGAACATCCAGGATTGATCTCCTTTAGAATGGACTGGTTGGATCTCCTTGCAGTATAAGGGACTCTCAAGAGTCTTCTCCAACACCACAGTTCAAAAGCATCGATTCTTCGGCGATCAGCCTTCTTCACAGTCCAACTCTCACATCCATACTAGGACTAGAGAAATAGGAAGATTGGGGGAATCACAACTTAAAGATATGGAATTTGAGGGGTGATGAAAATGTTCTAAAATTTACAACTCTCTGAATATACCCAAAACATTGAATTTTATACTTTTAATGGATCTATTGTATAGCATATAAATTTTATCTCAATAAAGTTGTCTTTAAAAAAGATATCATGAAGACTTGAACTGAAACAGTAATAGGACAGAAAAGAGAGTACTCTGATGAGCCACCTGCCCAACACTGGGACTCTCTTCAACTGTTGCAAAAAGAGATTGCCAGCTCTTCCCTAGCCCCAGACTATTAGTATCTGGAAATTATGCTGTAGTACAGGAGGGGTCTTCTCCCGGAGCTTTGCTTCTCTGTTGATTGGGCACACATAAGACTTCAAAGCTGTCTTCCATTCTGTCCATCAGATCTTACAGACTCACTCTGGCAGCACATCCTTCTGTTCTGGACTGAATGCTCTGTGGGACGCAGGACAGAAACCCAAGCTTTTCCATCCTCGAGGAAAGATCAGTCACCATTCTCCTTCTAGGGGTTGAGAGCTGCACTAAGATGACAGCCTCACATGGTGACTGAACACCTGAAATGTGCCCAGTGTGCTAGGGAACTAAATTTTAAATTTTATTTAGTTTTAATTCAAATTTAAAAACTGAAAAAAAGAAAAGGGGATAAGCTAAAGAGAGATTACAGAACTGGAGAATCTATTGGACTTACTAAAATGTTGTTTTATGGACAAGTGAGATTCATGATAAATTCAGGATAAAATTTCTAAGTTAGGTGGCTGGGAGTAATGGGAAACACCATTAACAGAAACGGGAAATAAAAAAGAGAGTAAGTTTGGGAGGCAAGATAAATATCTTTAGGCTTGCACAGTACCTGGCCTGGAACAGATGATCATTAAATATCTGTTGAATTCAACAGTGCTAGGCTCTAAGTATACGACAAGATGGATGTCAAAGATTGATCTCTAAGAATATATTGTCTAATGGGAATACAGACAACTTGAAAAGTAGTTACAACAAAACTTGGCAAGTGCTTTGATGGGCCTGGTACAAGTTGCTTTGACAGCATAAAGTTAGGGGAACCTGACCTAGTCTGGAGAGCAAGAGACCTGAATGATGAGTTTGGTAGGCAAGAGGGGATTGGAGTAGCAACACATTTTGGTGGAAAAAACGCAGTGAACTTTCTAAACTGAATAAATCTTGTACATGTTGGCCCAGAGGCGAGAGGGGAACAGAGAGTAAATCATGATGGCTAGCGCTCTGAGACGGGCAGAGGTCCATTTTGTTTACCTCTGTGTCCCAGCATTTAGAATAGTGTCTGGGATGTAAGAAGCTCTCAGTACACGTTCCCTGAGTGAACAGATAAATGGGACAATGGCAAGAGATGATACCGGAGAGGCAAGCGAGGACCGGTCATTGGGGCTTTTATAAGCCTTTTAGGAAACTTAGACTGAACCCTAAAGACAATGGGAAGCCATCGAAGAGTTGTAAGTGGGCAGAAATATGCGAATTGTGTTTCAGAAGGAGCAGTATGACTGCAGGGTGGGTGACAAGGTGAACAAAGGGGCCATCCACTGAGATGGAAAGACGAATGTCAAGGGAAGAGGGAGTGAGTTCAGCTTTGGACATA